>NC_060138.1:735572734-735750234 GCF_021461385.2 Schistocerca piceifrons | reverse complement strand
GGTTATTCCCCAATCTTTTAGCTACACAACACTATTTTTCAACGTAATCTCCATTCAATGCTACGGCCTTACGCCACCTTCAAATGAGGGCCTGTATGCCTGCACGGTACCATTCCACTGGTCGATGTCGGAGCCCACGTCGTACTGCATCAATAACTTCTTCATCATCCGCGTAATGCTTCCCACGGATTGCGTCCTTCATTGGGCCAAACATATGGAAATCCGACGGTGCGGGATCGGGGCTGTAGGGTGCATGAGGAAGAACAGTCCACTGAAGTTTTGTGAGCTCCTCTCGGGTGCGAAGACTTGTGTGAGGTCTTGCGTTGTCATGAAGAAGGAGAAGTTCGTTCAGATTTTTGTGCCTACGAACACGCTGAAGTCGTTTCTTCAATTTCTGAAGAGTAGCACGATACACTTCAGAGTTGATCGTTTGACCATGGGGAAGGACATCGAACAGAATAACCCCTTCAGCGTCCCAGAAGACTGTAACCATGACTTTACCGGCTGAGGGTATGGCTTTAAACTTTTTCTTGGTAGGGGAGTGGGTGTGGCGCCACTCCATTGATTGCCGTTTTGTTTCAGGTTCGAAGTGATGAACCCATGTATCATCGCCTGTAACAATCTTTGACAAGAAATTGTCACCCTCAGCCACATGACGAGCAAGCAATTCCGCACAGATGGTTCTCCTTTGCTCTTTATGGTGTTCGGTTAGACAACGAGGGACCCAGCGGGAACAAACCTTTGAATATCCCAACTGGTGAACAATTGTGACAGCACTACCAACAGAGATGTCAAGTTGAGCACTGAGTTGTTTGATGGTGATC
Organism: Schistocerca piceifrons; assembly: GCF_021461385.2. NCBI lineage: Eukaryota > Metazoa > Arthropoda > Insecta > Orthoptera > Acrididae > Schistocerca > Schistocerca piceifrons. The sequence continues at coordinate 735,749,410 of NC_060138.1, read as the reverse complement.
CGTCGATCATCTCGAACGAGTGTGTTCGCACGCTCCGCCATTGCAGGAGTCACAGCTGTGCACGGCCGGCCCGCACGCGGGAGATCAGACAGTCTTGCTTGACCTTGCGGCGATGATGACACACGCTTTGCCCAACGACTCACCGTGCTTTTGTCCACTGCCAGATCACCGTAGACATTCTGCAAGCGCCTATGAATATCTGAGATGCCCTGGTTTTCCGCCAAAAGAAACTCGATCACTGTCCGTTGTTTGCAACGCACATCCGTTACAGACGCCATTTTAACAGCTCCGTACAGCGCTGCCACCTGTCGGAAGTCAATGAAACTATACGAGACGAAGCGGGAATGTTTGAAAATATTCCACAAGAAATTTCCGGTTTTTTCAACCAAAATTGGCCGAGAAAAAAAATGTGTTGCATTACTTATTGAACTGCCCTCGTATATGTTTATTTATAGCGACGAAGCCTGCACGAAATAAACTGTCAGTGAAATGCGAAATAACTATCGTAAAATTTTCTATGAGTATCGGAAGCTACTGTTTGACAGTAGCGGAGAACCGTTTGGTGCTACGTGCAGAAATCTTAGCTAATACGAGAGCTTCTTACTACTGGATGCTGCTAATCAGGTTATTCGGTTTGGAGTGCGAGGTATTTACTGAGGCGTGAGTTATTTGCGTACAGAAAGATATGGAAAAGATGACACTTTTGTGGACAGCCTCGAGGACTTAACAATTCCGGGAACGTGCAATCAGGCTGCAGTTTAACGTCCTGTTAACGTCGGCGTCAAGAGAAGGAGTATAACGCAGAGGGGCTAGAGTAAGGCAGCGAGCCAGGTCATAACCTTATCGAAGGACCCACACCAGCATTTGCCTGAAACGATTTACGCAAACCACGGCAAAACCTAAAACCGAATGGTCTGAACGGGATATGAATCTCTTTCCGCATGAATGCGAGTCCAGCGGCGTATCCTCGCGTCACCTTGAAATCGCATCACATGCGATTACAGCAGACATCATGCGCAGGCATTGCGTGTACGGATAACAACCTACAATAGTCTGAGGTCGCTGTAGTAATTTCATTTTTCAAATCAACACTCACTGTTTTAGGAGGAAACGGCTACATATTATAAATAGACACTCTATTACTGCTATTAGAAACTGTCAAGATGGCAAACAAGTCGTTACTTTTGCTCCGATCGGCAGTACAATATGATCATCTTTAAAAGTGAGTTGTCAAGAGGAAAGACGTTTAACCCGTCATTCTCTCCGCGCTCCTTGGAAGGGGAACAAACCTTAATGTGTTATACAACACTAAAAGGGGACCGCGCCTACTTGTCAGCACCGATTTCGTCCAATATCGCATATGCATGGCAATTAGGACTCTATATGGCCAAGGGGGTTACTAAAAAAAAAAAAAAAAAAAAAAAGTTTTGGCGCGGCCGGGAGAGGCATGAGGCATTTATGGTAGCCTAACTCCCAGGCGGCAGTTGGCGAAGCGGAAAAGAACAGAACGGTAAACTGAGAGGGTCGTGAGGTCAGGTCCTATGCTTTTGTATTTCCAATTTTTACGCTACTGACATTGCAAAATAAACCGAAATAATGTTAAATATAATATATTTATTAATATCCCATAAAAGGCATGAAAAAGGAATTTAAACGAAAATTTGTAACGGCAAATAAATTTTCTGGGAGGTTTTGTAATCCGTACACGAGAAATTCGTATACAAAATTAGATACGTTTATACTTTTATTATTTTGCAGTTGATGATTTACGCGTGCTGGGGTGATGTGCATCGTAAAAACAGGGAGAGCAGTAATTTTCTTGGGATGCTATGAACACCGCATCTTTGCAGTTACACGTCGGTTTTAAAAGTTTCAGTAAAAAACACAATTAAAATTCATAAAAGGTTCTCTCTCTCTCTCTCTCTCTCTCTCTCTCTCTCTCTCCTAGCGCATTGTAGCGGCAAACCACACGTAATGCATCATTTCACCAAATATTAGCTATGTTATGTATTTTGATGCAGTGTTCTCGGGAAGTGATTTCTTTTTCTCTCTCGATGAGAGAAATTTGGAAGATTTTTTATCAAATTCTTTACATTACGACAAAAATTGACGTCGCAGTGTTGCACAAGGGAGTGCATTTGGGAGGGCGGGGGGCGGTGAGTTTGGGAAATCACTAAAAAAAGTATCTATCTTTTGCAACTTGCTCATCCGCCAAACTTGCCTCCTATGAAAATAGTAATAGACAATGTATTGAGCATTATTTCAGTGTAAGTAATGTAAAAAATGTAAAGAAAAAAGTTTCCGCATAGGGAATCAACCGCACGACTCTCGGACTGGTTCTGTACTATTTCTGCTGCGCCGTCCACTGCCTGAGAACTACGCTATCATAAAAGGCTCATGCCTCGGCCAGGCGGGCCAGAAGCGCAATTTTTTATCTTAACACTTGGCCATCTATAGCTCCCACTTTTGTCACTTTCATTTTCGGCCAGGCCAAATATATACCATAAATGTGCGCGACATAGGTGATGGCGGCTGGTCCCGGCGGAGGCTCGAGTCCTCCCTCGGGCATGGGTGTGTGTGTTTGTCCTCAGGATAATTTAGGTGAAGTAGTGTGTAAGCTTAGGGACTGATGACCTTAACAGTTAAGTCCCATAAGATTTCACGCACATTTTTTTTTTTTAAACATAGGTGATGGCGAATAGACGCGGCCGCCCTCTGTACCCTACACCCGTGGCCGATTCGAAAACACTTTTCTGCAGCAGAAGGGACTATTATTTGGCATTCCCCTCACCCGTCCCCGCCCCCATCCACATACATTAATTTCCTCCCCTTGGGCTCTTTATAAGAACTTCCAAAATAAATTCAGATCCAGTGATAGTGTTCGCGGGTTCGTTGTTGATCTTTTAAAATTATTTCTACAAAGACACTCCTAAGTAACAGAAATAAATTTCTGAATTTTATCCCTGTGCTACCTGTAAAGAGAAGAAACAATTCATTTCCATTTACGGTAATTCCCGAGTTCTTTCATAGCTTATGGCGAGAAAATTTTTTATTTTATATAAAGGGCGGATCACAATTAAAAGCAAAAACTGACACTGTGGTAGTCTTGTGTATGATAACAGTAGCAAAAACGTCTACACGCGAGCCTGTTTGCGAGACAATTGCGAATGAGTATTTACGAGCCGCCAACGACTGACTTCGGAGTGAGATACTGCACTATTTAGTAAAATCGAATTTGAAGTATGTTGTTCTTTTATGAAGGGGCGCAGGCACATTTTCCTGCGGATATAAGATGAAATTAAATGAGCCAATATGGTCCAAAATTAATGTGACCAGACACCCATATACGCCGGGACAGTAACCCCTCCCCTCGCCCCACTCTTTTTTTCCATTTTGTTTTCAAGGTAGAACGAGACGCCAAAATGTTCCTCTTTGTGGCACTGTCTTATCGGCAAAAGACGCTGTTTAATTATGGTTCTCATACTCAAAATGTCCTGTTTTGCAAACAGTTTGATGAAAAAATTTAATGATATTAACAACTGACAAAGCCAAGCGTTGTTTTTAGTACGGGTCTACGATACAGATACACCCGAAACTGTGTGGAGAATTCCCTCGAAAAAGTACGGTTGCAGACAATAATTGAACTGTGCCGCTCTGCACTCGTGTTTGATACGAATGCCGCCAACGATACAGAAAAGTAAGCGCATATGCTACTGTGCGAGTCAAAGGAAATTCATTACAGTTGTGACTTTGGTAGAAGACAGTACTGTGTTCTACATTTACGAAGTAATAAAATGGTTCAAATGGCTCTGAGCACTATGGGACTTAACATCAGTGGTCATCAGTCCCCTAGAACTTAGAACTACTTAAACCTAACTAACCTAAGGACATCACACACATCCATGCCCGAGGCAGGATTCGAACCTGCGACCGTAGTAGTCGCGCGGTTCCGGACTGAGCGCCTGAACCGCTAGACCACCGCGGCCGGCAAGTAATAAAATATTGTGATCTTTTGTAAATTGCGATTGCTAAAACACTTGAAATTAATAACATGCTACCGCCGTAAAGGGAGTGTGTTTATAATAGTGGATACAAAGCGATACCCATATATTATACTTTTTTTTAAATTCTACGATGTTCGATGCAGTAAGTGTGCACCTTCTTGCAGTACAAGCCATGGGAACGATCGCATATATCGCAGCACATAAATAGTGAAAAATCATAAAAGAGTGGTGCCAGTAAGGGCTTCTAGCTCCGTACTGAAGATTTTTTTTCAAAAAGTGAAAGTTTTGGAGATATTATTAGAAGCTGTTGACGGAAAGTACGCTTACCATACTGTCCACAACTAATCTTTCAATTCAATGGACCGTACTCCTAAACTTCTCCAACATACTTTTGATTCACAATTTAGTTTTGAGTTAGGGTTGCCACATTTTTTTAGGGGAAAAAACGGAGCATTTTCGAAGCTACTCCGTTTTTGGAGGGGATAAAACCGCATTATTTCCGAATTTTCTAGTTTCTTTGAGAGATAAAAGTGAGTATATACTAAATGTTTCCACATACAGAGTGACACAGAATAACGGGAATGTTTTAAATGCGTAGTGGCAGCCATGGGCAAGTGATAGCACTGCGGGTTCGTTACAGTTGGCTAGTAAACAGCCCACCATTTCAGTAATCATGGATCAGTGGAACGGATAACAGCGTGCGTTAGCCATTGTTATGTCCTAGCCAGTAATGCCAACCGAGCCCGCTGCCAAAAGGTTGGCAGCATCAAAGTCCGGACGCCGTCCGCATAAGCAGCGCCAGCGAGACAGCAAATCGCCGCAAGCCTGCGCGCGCCACCGCTGGCTTCTGGCTTCTTAAGCGCTGGAGTCGCGAGCGCTAGGACAGTTCTGCATTCGCCGCTCAGTTGTATACTCGCCTCCGAATTGTGTACTTGGTAGTCAGTTGTGTGTTCATCGCAGCAGAGTTGTTGTTTGTCGTCAGCCGACGCTGACCTAGCCGCTCCGACTCGAACTAGACAGATTTCTGTAGACACCGAGTTCACTACTGTGTTACTGTATCTTCATTAATAAAAGATAAGTACCGACTTTTATTTAATATGAGTGTTTGGGCTTTCATCTTTCTGTTCACTGTTCCAGCGGACCGGTCGGCTCGCTATTAAAAGTGTGGCGGTGACTTCGTAAGCCATTTCTACAGCCAAGTGTTTGTCGCTACGAACACCGCCACAAAACTGGCGACGAGGTCTTCCGAACTCGTGTGCAGGGCTGGTTCAACTTGTTCTTGTTATACTAATTATAGCGATAAACTTTTGGGGCCTGGTTTAATTTGTGTTCACTATGTCTGCCGAATTACAACAGTTGATCTTGTTACAGAGTCAGCAAATCCAAAGTCTGGTGGAAGCAATCGCCAAACAAGCGGCTAATCCTCCAACACAAAAGGAACAAGCACAGGCAGCACCACAGTTCCGGGCTTTTAATGAATCCAGAGAAGAATGGCGAGAATATTTCGCGCAGTTGCAGGCGCGCATGTCAGTCTACAAAATCACAGGTACTGAGCGGCAGCTTTATTTAATTTCCACTGCAGGCGTGGAAGTCTATCGACTGCTTTGTAAGTTGTTCCCGGAATCCCAGCCAGAAGCTTTAGACTATGACGTTGTTGTTAACAAGCTTGCTGAGTATTTCGAGTCGCGAGTTCATGTGGCAGCAGCCAGATTCAAGTTCTTCAGATTAAAGAAACTGCCACATCAATCTAATAAACAGTGGTTAACAGATTTACGGGGCCTCGCCCGTCAGTGCCGATTTAATTGTGTGTGTGTGGAGCTTCCTACAGTGATGTCATGTTACGAGACGCTATTACTCAAAACATTGCAGATTCTCGTATTCGTGCTGCTATCTTAAAGTTGCCTGATCCGTCCTTAGAGACTGTGATGAACATCATTGAAGCCCAAGATACTTTTGACTATGCTGAGTGTGAGTTAGATCAGCCATGTATTTCTCAAATTGCCTGTGCTAAGCAAGTTCTGTCACGCCCGCGGCCCCACCGGCAGAGTCAGACTGTAAACACTAGCCGGCCGCGCCATGTTAAACACATTCGTCAGCCGCGTGTGCAAAATGATAGAGTTAAGTCTTGCCCTAAGTGTGTTCTTGCTCATCCTCGTGAACGTTGCCCGTTAAGAAATGCGGTTTGTCACTTTTGTCAACGGAAAGGACACATCCAGACTGTTTGTTTGCGTAAACGCAAGAACAATTCTAGTGCTGCCCAGCCGATGGATATTCATGTTCTTCAAAGCCAGCCCGCCCAGAAGGTCGCGTTTAAAGACTCTTCCACGGTTCGTGTGGGTAATAAACTTGTTCGCAATACGCCACCCACCCAGCCCTCTGCTATGCGACCCAAGCGTAATTCAAACGCTGTAAAAAGTAATGTACAGACTGCAAGTGACGCGGGAGTTGTTGTTCCACCCGCCCAACCCACGAGTTGTCGTAAGCAGCGCACACGCGCTAAACGCGCTGATTTTGTGTCTTCCGCCTCCACTGTACCGATTCAGAGACAGTGTAATAAACTATTTGTGAAGCTACGCATCCAGGATAAGACCTTCAATTTTCAATTAGACACTGGTGCGTCTGTGACTCTCATAAATAGTGCTACGTATGCGGCTATCGGCCGCCCTAAACTTTCAGCGGCAAAACATTCTTTGGCTACTTATAGCGAAGAACGAATTCCTGTGTTAGGTGTATGTAGCGTGCCAGCCACATTCCGTGGCAATACAAAAACAGTTTCATTCACAGTGCTCCGCGCTACAGACAGTGTAAACATTTTCGGATTAGACTGTTTTGACTTGTTTGGCCTGTCTATCCAAGACAATGTGTTGCAAATTAATTCTGTTGTTGTTCCTCAAGACAGCATAACCGAGTTGTGTAAACGATACAGTGACATCTTTAAAGACGAACTAGGTTGTGCTGCGCACTTTGCCGCTCATATTACGTTAAAAGATAATGCTCAGCCTCGATTTTGTCATGCTCGTCCAGTGCCTCACGCCCTCCGGGCACCTGTAGAAGATGAACTTCGTCGTTGGCAAAACAACGGTGTTATTCAACCCGTTTCAGCGAGCCAGTGGGCTTCTCCCTTAGTTATTATCAAGAAGCCGTCTGGCAAGTTACGTTTGTGTGCTGATTTTAAGTCGACAGTTAATCCTCAGACTGTCATTGATTCTTTTCCTTTGCCTAGACCGGGCGAGCTGATGGATAAGTTAGGGGAAGCTCGTTTCTTTTCCAAAATTGATCTCCGTGAAGCATATTTGCAATTGCCCCTCGACGAGCAATCACAACAGTATTTTGTCATAAACACGTCGTTGGGGTTGTTCCGTTTTCTGCGTTTGCCTTTTGGTTGTGCGTCAGCTCCAGCTGTTTTTCAGCGTTTTTTGTCACAACTTCTGGCTAATGTGCCATCGTGTTGCAACTATTTAGACGATATTGTTGTGTCCGGTCGGACGCCTGCTGAACATTTCCGTAATTTGGAGTGTTTGTTCAAAGTGTTGTCTCAGGCAGGCCTACGTTGCAACATCGATAAATGTTCATTTTTCCTTACGGAGATGGAGTATCTGGGACATGTTATTAATGCTCAAGGCATTCATCCCTCCCAGTCACATTTAGCAGCTATTCGTGATTTGCCCGCCCCTCGCAATCTGCATGAATTGCAAGCAGTTCTTGGCAAATTGACATATTATATTAGGTTTATACCTAATGCATCACAGATTGCTGCGCCGTTGCATCGTCTCCGCCGTAAGAATGTTCCGTTTGTGTGGTCAGCTGATTGCCAATCAGCCTTTCAGCAGCTTAAAGAGGCTTTATTGAATGATCGTTGTCTGGTCCATTACGACCCTAACAAGCCTCTGGTGTTAGCTTGTGATGCCTCTTCTTTCGGCCTCGGTGCTGTGTTGTCTCACCGAGTCGGTAACACCGAACGTCCTATTGCGTTCGCATCTAAATTGCTAAACAAAGCTCAGTTGGACAAGGAAGCGTTGGCTGTTGTGTTCGGTGTCACAAAATTCCATCACTACCTCTATGGTAGACCATTCTATTTAGTAACGGATCACAAGCCCCTGACGTCACTGTTTCATCCGTCTAAACCAGTTCCTCAGCGGACAGCTCAGAGACTACAACGTTGGGCTCTTTTGTTATCACAATACCAGTATGAGATACTGTATCGCCCTACAGCTCAGCATGCAAACGCTGACGCGCTTTCTAGATTGCCGATTGCTGCGGATGATGTCTTCGATTCCTCTGAAGACTCTTGCCATCAGATTGACGCCAATGAGCATCAATCCCTCCGGGATTTTCCGATTGATTATCGTCAGGTGGCACGTGAGACAGCTACGGATCCTCATCTGAGTTTACTATTACGTTTTGTTCAACGTGGTTGGCCGTCCAAGGCAAAGGACATATCGGATCCTGTGGTTCGTCACTATTATCCGCAACGTCATCTGTTGTCTGTTTCGCACGGAGTTTTGCTGTTACACACCGAGAATGACCAGCTTCGTGTAGTGGTTCCCCAAGTGCTCCAATCCAAGGTCCTCGACTTGTTGCATCAAGGTCATTGGGGAGTGGTCCGCACCAAGCAGCTTGCCCGCCGTCATTGTACATGGATCGGCATTGATAAGCAGATTACGCGGATGTCTGCAGATTGTTCGACGTGTGCCGAACACCAAGCTGCTCCGCCTCAACGCTATTTTGAGTGGGCACGCCCTGCCGGTCCCTGGCAGCGAGTACATATTGATTTCGCTGGTCCATATTGGAATTCTCGTTGGCTCATCGTGATAGATGCATTTAGTAATTTTCCGTTTGTTGTGCCCATGCAGTCTACAACGTCTGCACAAACTATACAGGCGTTGACTTCAATTTTTTGTATTGAGGGTCTTCCAGAAGTTTTAGTGTCTGACAATGGTCCACAATTTACCTCTGCTGAATTTGAACGTTTTTGTTCTGCCAATGGCATTCGCCATGTTCTTACTCCGCCGTTCCACCCTCAATCGAATGGTGCAGCGGAACGTTTTGTACGCACATTCAAGGATCATATGGACCGCCTTCGTGCTACGCACTCTCGTCAGCAGGCCCTCATCACGTTCCTGTCGTCGTACCGGACCACGCCACGCGACGGCCCTTCGCCTGCGGAGCTTCTCCACGGCCGTCGTCATCGCACACTACTACGGTTGTTGCACCCCCCGGATCGACCCGCCGCTTCTGAGCATCGCACGCGTTTTCAGCGCAACGACGCCGTTTTTTTTTCAGAGTTTATCACGGTCGCCGTCGTTGGGAACGTGGTACCGTGATACGTGTCCAGGGTCGCGGTTTTTATACTGTTCAAGGTGCTACTGGGGTGCACAGGAGGCATCAGAACCAGTTGCGCCGCGCTGGCCGCCTGGATTCTGCCGCTCGTTCTTTGTCCACAGATTTGGTGCGCGGCGGGTTCCAGCCGCGCCTTCCGACTTCGCTGCCGCCCCCAGGGCAGCAGCAGCAGCCGTCGCCGCTACCACGCCGACAGCCCGTCCCGTTGATGCCTCCCGCGCAACTTCATCCGGGAGCGCCCCAGGTGGTCGCTCCGGCGCCTGTGGTCCCTCTTCAGTCGCCACCGCCTTCGGAGCTGATGGACGTCGACCCCTCAGCCGGGCCGCCTTCCCAAGCGGTGGCTGTGCAGCCTGTCCTGCAGCCGATTTCCTTGGGCACCCCCAAGGAGTCTGACACCGCAGCGCCTTGTCCGGCGCCCACTCAGCAGCCGTCGACGCAGCGTCAGGAGACGCTGCCTCTCTTCGTGGGTCCCGACGCCCCGTCGCGTCCAGTACCAGAAGCTGCGCCCGTGGTCACAGGCGTGCACCCTGACCTCGGTTTTCAGTCGGTGTTTCCCGAGGCCCCGCGCGGCCAATGCTGGGGTGCGGACCGGTGACTGCCACCGACAACAGTCTCCGCCCCGGTCTCTTCTGCTACGCCTGCGGCCAGACCCCTCCCACGCCGTCGACGCTCGCCACGTCATTATTCAACGACGGTGCGGCGATTTGGGGGGGGAGGAGTGTTATGTCCTAGCCTGTAATGCCAACCGAGCCCGCTGCCAAAAGGTTGGCAGCATCAAAGTCCGGACGCCGTCCGCATAAGCAGCGCCAGCGAGACAGCAAATCGCCGCAAGCCTGCGCGCGCCACCGCTGGCTTCTGGCTTCTTAAGCGCTGGAGTCGCGAGCGCTAGGACAGTTCTGCATTCGCCGCTCAGTTGTATACTCGCCTCCGAATTGTGTACTTGGTAGTCAGTTGTGTGTTCATCGCAGCAGAGTTGTTGTTTGTCGTCAGCCGACGCTGACCTAGCCGCTCCGACTCGAACTAGACAGATTTCTGTAGACACCGAGTTCACTACTGTGTTACTGTATCTTCATTAATAAAAGATAAGTACCGACTTTTATTTAATATGAGTGTTTGGGCTTTCATCTTTCTGTTCACTGTTCCAGCGGACCGGTCGGCCCGCTATTAAAAGTGTGGCGGTGACTTCGTAAGGCATTTCTACAGCCAAGTGTTTGTCGCTACGAACACCGCCACAAAAGCCATAAAACTGTTTTATAAAAACAATGATAGTTTGGTAGCGGCACAAATGGACTTTCGACGTTTTTATCATTTAGGACGTCATGATGCCGTTCCACTGAAACACGCGATAAAATGTTGGATTAACAACTTTGAAGAGACAAATCTGCCCTCAAGAAGAAAACAAACAGGGCGACCAAGCAGAGTGCGGTTTTTCAGCGAGTGTGTCTTACGGAGCCCCTGGCGTTCAATTCGTAAGCATGCAGCAGTGGCTGGAATGTCCCGGGAGAGTGTTCACAGAATTCTTCATCATGATTTAAAATGTCATAGGTACAGATTACAGATGGTGCAACAATTGAAGGACAACGATTACGGGTTCTGATTAGGATTCTGTCAACAAATGATAGCAAAATAAACAATGACGATGAATTTCTAAACAAGTTGTGGATGTCAGATGAAGCACATTTTCATGTCAAAGGTTATGTGAATAAACAGAAATACCATTACTGGTCAAACACAAACTATAAAATCGTTCATGAGTGCCCTTTACACGCTAGTAAAGTGACAGAATGGTGTGTTTCATCACATGGCTTTATCAGACCATATTTTTTCGCGAATGAACAAGGAAAAACAATAACTGTCAATGCCGATCGTTACGTGGAGATGTTACAAACTTTCGTTACACATGCTTTGAACAACTTTCCAAACGTTCAAGAAGCCAGGTTTCAACAGGATGGGGCGACATCACACACTGCACGGCAATCAATGGCATATGTGTGAGAATTGTTTGGCAACCTTGTGATCTCACGATTCGGTAACATTCCCTGGCCTCCTAGATCGCCAGATTTATCCGTTTGCGATTTTTTTTCTTGTGAGGCTACCTCAAGAGCAATGTCTACACGACTCGACCAAGAACTCTGGACGAGTTAAAACAGAGAATTCGGGATGCAATTCACAATATCCCAGCTGAGAGTTGCAACAGTCAATGAGGAATCTCAACAGCAGATTTCACGAATGTATTCGCACAGGAGGACATCTAAAGGACGAAATTTTTAAAAAATGATAAATACCATCAGTTCGCCAAAATTTGGAGCTCTGCTTCAATCAGTTCTGTACTATATCGATTTTTTGTTTCATCCCATTAATTATTCATTGGTGAGAACGCACTTTCCACTAAAGCATTAGATCCTAGTATAGTGAACAAGAATCCCACTAACTTACAGATATTCGGTACATTACGTTCTGGTGCAGCTGAAAAGATACTTAATCACGTCGTTACATCACTAGCGTCCTTGTTCACATTTTCAGGTAAGTTAGACTTCCATTCAGAGAATTCTTCACAAACAAGCTGTCAGTACAAATGTGATCTCTCAGGTTAAGAATTTCCACTGCAGTTTTAAAGTCTTTAAATTTAATTTCATTCCCCATGGAAAAACCAGATAAGCAAGTATATCGATTATTGGCGGTAATATCATATCTTTTTTCCAGATAATGAAGTAAAATACAGCAAAAGCCGTTGAAATCTGCTGAAACTCTTTTTTTCGGTAGGGAGATAAGCCATCAAGTAGTTCATTTGCCTCGCAACCATAAAAATCATACTTCTGCCTCTGTTTAAGCTTATCAGTCAGAGGATACATTTGTTTAGAGGTCTTCAAGACTAATACTTTGGAAAAAGTTCTTGATGGCATCCCAGTTCACAAGGATCCTGCTTTCAGCTGTAGTCAAAGGAAACCATCTTGTGAGAACATTCCAGTTCCACGAGCTGGAAAAAAGATTTCAGTTCCTCTCTTCGTCTTCCAGAAACCGTAAAATGATTAGAAATCTTTAGAACTATGCTTTCCACATCGCTGTCTAATTCATCAGTCGCGTTCTTAATTGCATTGTGAAGTATATAATTAGTGCAATACGCTTTTATAATACTTTTATTCTTATTGAGAAGTGAATGAAAAACAGATTTATTTATGCTAAAATTAACGCTTGCACTAGCACTGTATGAAAGAAACGTTATTCACACACAACCTGTAGATATCTTAAACTTTGCAGTAGCAAACGTCGATCATATAAAACTCAACTCGCACTTTTCTAACATGACATACTGGAAGCTTTGGATCGAGGCAGTTAGGTAGATGCAGGACTTACTGATTTCCCAAAAGCATTTGACTCAGTGCCACATGTCCGTTTATTGTCAAAAGTAGGCTCGTGTGGTATAAATGAAGTTTCTGACTGGATTGAGGACTTTTTGTTAGGGAGGATACAGTATGTTATCTTGACTGGAGAGTCATCGTCAAACGTAGAAGTAACTTACGGTGCGCCCCAGGAAAGTGTGTTGGGACCATTGCTGTTCATGTTGTACATTAATGACCTTGCAGACAAGATTAATAGTAACCTGAGATTTTTTACAGATGATGCAGTTAACTATAATGAAGAAAAGTCTGAAAGAAGCTGCATGAATATTCATTCAGGTCTTGATAAGCTTTCGAAGTATGCTTTCCAGATCGCTTGGTAACTTGCTCTAAATTTACAGAGATGTAAAAACAAACAAAAAAATAGTATCCTATGACTATAATATCTAATAGCAACAAATAGACCTGATCTCTCTGAGGAGGTCCACATCGAAACTGGTAGCAGTGACCATAATGCAGTTGTAGCAAGTGTTTACCTACGTACAAACAACAACCGAAACAACCAGACAGATATGAGTTCAGTATAATAGATACAAAATCAATAGTGACATATCTCAATGAGGAACTTCAAACTTTCAGCACAGGGAAGGAGCATGTAGAGGAACTATGGCTCAAGTTTAAGAGAATAGTGGATCATGCACTGGGCAGATATATAACCAGTAGAACAAATCATAAAGGGAGGGAACGTCCATGGAATACAGTCACTGTAAAGAAACTACTAAAGAAATAGATTATTGCAGAATAGATGTAAAACAAGCGTAGGGCTGTAGATAGAAAGATGCTGAACGAAACAGGTTTGGCTGCCAAGAGAGCAATGCGCGATGCCTTCACTGACTACTGCAGCAGAATATTGTCAAGTTATCTTTCACAGAGCCCAAAGAAATTCTGGTTGTATGTGAAGGCTGTTAGTGGCACGTAAGTTAGTGTCCAGTTCTCTGTGAATGAGACAGGGACCGAAACTGAGGCTAGCAAGCAAAAGCTGAAATGCATAACTCAATTTTCAAATGCTCATTTACAAAGGAAAATTCAGGAGAATTGCCCCAGTTTCACATCTACATCTACATTTATACTCCGCAAGCCACCCAACGGTGTGTGGCGGAGGGCACTTTACGTGGCACTGTCATTACCTCCCTTTCCTGTTCCAGTCGCGTATGGTTCGCGGGAAGAACGACTGCCGGAAAGCCTCCATGCGTGCTCGAATCTCTCTAATTTTTCATTCGTGATCTCCTCGAGAGGTATAAGTAGGGTGAAGCAATATATTCGATACCTCATCCAGAAACGCACACTCTTGAAACCTGGACAGCAAACTACACCGCGATGCAGAGCGCTTTTCTTGCAGAGTCTGCCACTTGAGTTTGCTAAACATCTCCGTAACGCTATCCCGATTAGCAAATAACCCTGTGACGAAACGCGCCGCTCTTCTTTGGATCTTCTCTATCTCCTCCGTCAACCTGATCCGGTACGGATCCCACACTGATGAGCAATACTCAAGTATAGGTCGAACGAATGTTTTGTAAGCCACCTCCTTTGTTGATGCACTACATTTTCTAAGGACTCTCCCAATGAATCTCAACCTGGTACCCGCCTTACCAACAATTAATTTTATATGATCATTCCACTTCAAATCGTTCTGCACGCATACTCCCAGATATTTTACAGAAGTAACTGCTACCAGTGGCAAAGTCGGTACACAGAATTTTACTTTCGAATTCACTGAACGCTTCACACATAGCCCTCCTTACGCTAACTTTGACATCGTTTAGCTTCTGTTTGTCTGAGAGGTTTTGGCTGCGTTTAAATTTGCAGTGAAGCTCTCTTTGCTTTCGCATTAGTTTCCTAACTTTGTTGTTGAACCACGGTGGGTTTTTCCCATCCCTCACAGTTTTACTCGGCACATACCTGTCTAAAACGCATTTCACAATTGCCTTGAACTTTTTCCATAAACACTCAACATTGTCAGTGTCGGAACAGAAAATTTCGTTTTGATCTGTTAGGTAGTCTGAAGTCTGCCTTCTATTACTCTTGCTAAACAGATAAATCTTCGTCCCTTTTTTATATTCCTATTTACTTCCATATTCAGGGAGGCTGCAATGGCCTTATGATCACTGATTCCCAGTTCTGCGCTTAGAGTCAAAAAGTTCAGGTGTTTGTTATCAGTAGATCAAAGATGTTATCTCCACGAGTCGGTTCTCTGTTTAATTGCTCGAGGTAATTTTCGGATAGTGCACTCAGTATAATGTCACTCGATGCTCTGTCCCTACCACCCGTCCTAAACATCTGAGTGTCCCAGTCTATATCTGGTAAATTGAAATCTCCACCTAAGACTATAACACGCTGAGAAAATTTATGTGAAATGTATTCCAAATTTTCTCTCAGTTGTTCTGCCACTAATGCTGCTGAGTCAGGAGGTCGGTAAAAGGAGCCAATTATTAACCTAGTTCGGTTGTTGAGTGTAACCTCCACCCATAATAATTCACAGGAACTATCCACTTCTACTTCACTACAGGATAAACTACTACTAACAGCGACAAACACGCCACCACCGGTTGCATGCAATCTATCCTTTCTAAACACCGTCTGTGCCTTTGTAAAAATTTCGGCAGAATTGATCTCTTTTTCCATACCTATAACGATTTCAGCTTCGGTGCTTTCTACCGGCACTTAAAGTTCCCAGCTTCTACAGTTTATAATTACAATACCGATTGCTGCTTGGTCCCCACATGTCCTGACTTTGCCCCGCACCCTTTGAGGCTGTTGCCCTTTCTGTACTTGCCCGAGGCCATCTAATCTTTGTACCACTGAAAAAATGAATGAAATAAGTATTAGTATCAGTGGTGTTGAGAAACAGGTAAAATCGTTAAAATTAATCAGAGCTCCAACACATGATGGAATACCAGTCAGATTATACACTGAATTTTCGGATGAATTAGCCCCACTTCTAATTATAATCTAGTGTAGATCCCTTGAACAAAAAACCGTGCTCAATCTTGGAAAAAGGCAGACGTCACACCCGTCTACAAGATGGTTAGTAGATGTAAAACGCAAAACTAGACCTTGATAAGATTTCAAAGTGATGCAAACATTGGCAATTTTCAGAATGAGATTTTCACTCTGCAGCGGAGTGTGCGCTGATATGAAACTTCCTGACAGATTAAAACTGTGTGCCGGGCCGAGACTCAAACTCGGGACCTTTGCCTTTCGTGGGCAAGTGCTCTGCCAACTGAGCTACCCAAGCACGACTCACGCCCCGTCCTCACAGTTCGAATCTCGGCCCGGCACACAGTTTTAATCTGCCAGGAAGTTTCATTGGCAATTTGCTTTAAATATTTGGAAATGTAAAATTTTGCACTTCACAAAACAAAAAACACATGTTATCCTATGACTCTGATATCAATGAGTCACAGCTGGAATCAGCTAACGCATACAAATACATCGGTGTAACACTTTGCAGAGATTTGAAATGGAATGATCACATGTTTCATGGTGTGTAAAGCAAGTGGCAGACTTCAGTTTATTGGTAGAATACTAGGGAAATGCACAATCAGTATGCAAAGGAGATCGCTCACATATCACTCATATGACACACCCTAGAATATCGCCCAAGTGTAATGGACCTGTACCAGATAGAACCAACAGGGGATATTGAACTTGTACAGAGAAGGGCAGCACGAGCAGAGACAGGTTTGTTTAATCTGTGGGATAGTATCACAGAGATACTGAATGAACTGAGCTGAAAGATTTGAAGACAGACATAAACTATTCCGAGAAAGTCTACTAACAAAGTTTCACGAACAGGCTTTAAACGATGACTCGAGGAATATACCATAACCCCCTATGTATCGCTCACATGGGGCCTGTAATGATATGATTAGAATAATTACTGTATGCACAGACGTATTCAATCAATCATTCTTCCCATGCTCCATACACGATTGGAACAAGAAGAAATCCTTGTAACTGGTACAATGGGACATACCGTGTGTCATGAACCTCACGTTGGTTTTCTTAGTATAGGTGTACTAATCAGTCACTCCAAAAGAGGTTTCATCAGCATTTCCGATTAAACTCAGCGAATCAAAATAGCGAATGCAAACAGGAAACTTTCTTCTGTTGCCCTTATTTGATGTGTCTGTTGCCAATGGAAAAAAATGATGTTTTTCCGAGCGTCTTAAAATGTCTAAAATGTTATTCAGATTTGTAGGAGCCAGCAGTTTTCACACACACACACACACACACACACACACACACACACACTCTCTCTCTCTCTCTCTCTCTCTCTCTCTCTGCGGTTTCAGCTGCCTGAGACTACAGTCGTGTGTGTGCATGTCTATTGTAGACTAAGGCCAATGGCCGAAAGCTTTAATTGTGAGTCTTTTTGTTGTGCCTATCTGTGACTCAGCATCTCCGCTATTGGTGAGTAGCAACTTTTCTTCTCATAATATTGTTACAATTCATCCTGTATTTTCCATTGTTTGATTATTTTACCAAATCTTCAGGTACACTTGAGTGTGTTTAAATTTCAAAATCTTCAATTCACTTCTTGAGAATATATCACAATAGGCTATGGAACAAAGGCTTGTGGTTGCTGCAGTCTGCGCGTGTGGCACCGTCCATGATGTGCGTAAAGGAAGATATACTGAATTTTGTTGCAAGGCGAAGAGAATGAAAAGGGTGAAGTGTCTCTCTCTCTCTCTCTCTCTCTCTCTCTCTCTCTCTCTCTCTCTCTCTCTCTCTCTCTCTTTTGTACATTGCACGCAATGCCCCCCCCCCCCCCCCATAACTGATCACTGTCTATGGTAGAAATGACAAACGGAGGTAACAATGTTTTTCACAAGTGCGTTATACGGAGGTTTATGTTCATAAGTGTTAGTAGTGTTTAGTAAGGAATATGATTAAATAAAATCGTATGTAGTACAATAACTGTTAGATTGCTACAGATGTCTGCAGTTGAACACAATGCCTTGTAGTCAGGAAGCCTGCCACACTGTACCGATAAGTCTCAAGCAGAATGTGGGCAAAATTCCTGCTCTAAGCGCACAGACCTTACTATGATGCTAGCCGATAAGGATTTATTCTCAAGAAGTGATTGGTTGTGTTACCACCTCATATCTGTAACCACTATGAACATTTACTATACATATATCCCTGCAAACAGCCACGTTATGGTTCCACAGTGTTTAAAATTTTTCTGAAATTCAGGAAAGTATTTGCATCAACAAGAACTTAAAGAAAAAATGGCTTATTTGGGACTCCAGCAAAAGAAAAAATTAGATTAAAGAAAAAAATGGATATTCCGAAAAGACAGAATACCTGGCAACCCTAAATTGTGTCCATAGCAAAATTGAGTGAATTACATTAAATGTATTAATTGCATGTGCCATTTCTCAACTAGAATCTGATTTACAAAAAGCTAATGTTATTTCAGTAATGTACACCTACATCTATAATGTGCAAATTACCATGAGGTGGTGCATGGCATAACAGGTGCATCAAACCATAAGAATGTAGAAATATTTCCCTTGGTTGTTAGGTGCTTTAATCCTACTGAGGGGATTTAAGTTAAAAACTTAAAAAATGTTGGATCTGAAATCATTGCCTGCAGAAACTTCAGAAATTATAGTAACATTTTTAAGTGAGCTTTTGAAAATAATAACTTAAAAGAAAAAATGATCACTCTTTGTGCAGGTAATATGAACTGCAATTTTGGTGGTGTATCTGGAACAGGCATCAATAACATCTTCACAAAACTTACGTGGGGTTGGGTGTTATGCTCAAATAATCCACAACGCTATCCAGATGGCTGCTGATGACCATTGTATTGATATTGAAGGCATTGTTTCTAAAATATATTCTTATTTCTATGTACATACTGTAAGAGTAGAGAATCTTGCAGAATTTTGTAAATCTGTAGACCAGGAGTATAAAGTTTTAGGCTAGGTGCCTTGCTTTACTCCCTATGATCGAACTTTTTCTGACTATATTTGTTCCTCTGAAATCATATTTTGAATCTCAAAATAAATGACCATTCATTATCAAATCATTCTTTGAAAATCCTTGTCTGGATGTACTTTCTTCATAACCAAGCAAAAACTTTTCTCATTGCAGTTCAAAGAGTAGAGAGTGAAACAATTACAGTTTTTGAAGTAATTACCTGTATTAGATGACATAAAATCAAATTTAGTTTCCAAGGGTGAAGTTTTTTCATAACATCAACTGTCAGATCAACTCTTGGTAAATTGGAAAATCAGGGATCATACTCAGACATTGCAAAATTTTATCAAACTGCAACTGAATATTTAAATAAGTGGCTTGAATCCATGGAGTGTTTGCGAGACTGCAGTTGGGTAACTGTTCACACATTACATCAATGGAAGGATATACAAAAGACCGAAGATTTCATTCATGAAATGGCACCTTCAACTGTAAAACACAATATGTATTGTATGATAAGTATGTGTATATCAAACTATATACTTCACTGAAAATATTAGAAAAATGAATACTGGAAAAATATCACCTTACGACTGTTGGATAGAAATTATTTTACTTTGTAATATGAACAATGGACCTTATACAAATTTTCTTAAAATATTAGAATTTCTTCTTTGTTTACCCAAAACTAATGTCCTCACTCAATTAGTGTTTTCTCATATGAATGGTTTGTGGACAAATGGCAAGAATGCTTATTCAGCACAGACTATAAAAGCTATGTTGATTAATAAGGTGATCTTTACTCACAGCTGTGTAAATTTTTACAAAATGTGTAATGGTGAAGTGCACTTACTGAAGAAGATCAACTCATCAGCAAAATATAAATGAGGAATGACTCCTGCACTAATAATTGTAGAGGATCATTTGGGTGGAGTGAATTCAGAGCTACTACATATGTAAGTTACAAATTATTTACATATTGATTATTTATCATTAGTTTTGAAACCTTTGTATTAATGGCAAAACAATTTTATGCAGTCTCTTTTGTCCCTTTTCCATTTAGAACAAATTTAAGATGTCCCATTTTCTTGTTCAAGAAAATATGGTCACCTTATCCTAGATGGATAAGTAAAATGCAATCTGTACCTCAGCTTCCAAGGTCGCCTGAACTCAATCCTTCGTATTTTTGTTTGGGGTCATCTTGTAAGTGAAGTCTACAGTCTTGTCAAGATTTAAGAGACAATGAAGGGATGTGGTGAAAGACTTTGTAACTGACTGCAGTGACGAGTGCGGTATCATCTCCAAATGTAAGGACAACACATTGAATACCATACCTCATTTAACAGTTACAAGTGAACAGTACATTGTGGCTTGTAATATGCTGAAATAGTATTGTACTTTTTGTTCAGGAAGGCCTTGGGTGAAATACAAGCTCAGTTAGAGGAGAGTTAATTGAATGATTCACTTTTCAAATACTAACCAGGACACTATTCCATACTGTAGTCAGGATGAGCTCAGAACAATATAGTCCTAGTCACAATTATCTCACAAGTGGGTTGCTTGAGGCCCCATGTTTTCTGGACCATTTTTGCTTCTATGTGTATTATCTAGTACTTCCATGTGCCTTGGGCAACTCTGGCGTCCCTTTCAAATTTTCATTCCAAGCGACTGCTTGGTCCGTCAAATGGTCATACCTATGCCATTCACTTCACAGTGGGTTGCAGAGTATTTATGTACATGTAGAAAAAACACAGACAATAGTTTTTTAATTTGCCTTCCTTCACAACACTTCTGTCCCTGATAGGTTCAAATAACTGCATCTAGAAAATCATTAACAACTGAGTTTATATAGGTGAGTATAATCTTTCGCAAGATATACTTATTGCTGCTGAAACACTCTTGGGTTTCAGATTTCAGTGAATGTCATACTCATCATTTACTGGAAGTTCAACACTGGTACTAGGTTGAAAACCCAAGAGCTTTCAATAATGGAGCACATGTTTATATCGTCTTGTACAAAATCTTTAATGTCACCTCAAAACATGTAAACCTTTCCTTCCAAAATAATCTGCTCATTCACACACACTTTCATCTGGAAGCTGCAGATGGTCTCTCCACAAGGTGTGTGCTGAGAAAGGGGAGAGGCACAAGAAGCATGTGTAACACAAATGCCCAAGTTCTAACAGCAAACGTCAGTTGTATCATTATTACGTGGTAAGTGGGCCAGTGTTAGCAGCTTAGACTGTAGCACCAAAACAACCCCACACACCTACGAGCTGCTACTACTTTTTCTGGCATGGGGGTAGTAGACACCAGTGATTGATTCGTACAACATTAGGTTCCAGTGTTGTGACCTTCCAGGGGGTGTTTTTTAAATTTAGACCTTTAAAACATTATATTAACGATTTGCTGAGCATTTTAAAAGTGTGAATACAACATTTGTTTTAGCCTACAACACTTCAACTGTAGTAAAACTTTATTGTCCCACATTTCAAAATCTGCAGCTCTGACTTTTTTTCATCTGAGGTCCCAATATGGTGCACCAGTGCATACCGTCACAAATATAGCATTAATAGACACATACTTACAAACAAGAAACTTGCATATTCACTGCAATAGGTCAAATAGGTATTTGTATGGAGTGTAGCCATGTATGGAAGTGAAATATGGACGATGAATAGTTTGGACAAGAAGAGAATAGAAGCTTTCGAAATGTGGTGCTACAGAAGAATGCTGAAGATTAGATGGTTAGATCACGTAACTAATGAGGAGGTATTGAATAGAGTAGGGGAGAAGAGGAGTTTGTGGCACAACTTGACAAGAAGAAGGGACCGGTTGGTAGGGCATGTTCTGAGGCATCAGGGGGTCACAAATTTAGCATTGGAGGGCAGCGCGGAGGGTAAAAATCATAGAGGGAGACCAACAGATGAATACACTAAGCAGATTCAGAAGGCTGTAGGTTGCAGTAAGTACTGGGAGATGAAGAAGCTTGCACAGGATGGAGTAGCATGGAGAGCTGCATCAAACCAGTCTAAGGACTGAAGACCACAACAACAGGTCAAAAACTCAAAGTTATTTTTAACAGCTAATTGCAAGTAATGAAATAACATTACCGAAAATGATGACATGGTGTCCAGTATTCCATTTGTTGACTTGTATGTAATACTGGTGTGGTAACACAATTCGAAAATCTGAAAAGGTTGACAAGATATGATTTATACAGTCAACAACTTACATGAGCACTACACACTGACATAGACTAATTAACAACAAGGTTAGAATTTCATACGTGAAATGAAAATTTGACACAACTTTAGATAAGTGCAAAGTCAGAGATGTCAGTATCTTCCTCCAGGGAGCATGTAGTCAACTGACAACTGGTTAGTGTATATACAATTAAGGAATTGGAAAAGGCTGGCATACACACATTCAGCGAATGAGAGGGTCAGCATGACTCATAAATTACAAACTTTCTTTGTAAATTTTCAAAGGCGAGTATGGATGGCAAAGTGAATCTGGGACTTCATGTATCTGTAACTCCAGCATTGTAGAACTGGAAGACATATTTTCACTTGTCTGAGAAGAGTGGTGCTGCTGGACATTCCACCCCATAAGCATGACCCCACCGGGCTTCCCACAGCAAACATTGGAATGTCACCATCACAATGAAGCTACTACAGTTTTTAATCAATGATACCCAGTGTTTACTATCAGCTGACCACAGGCCTTATTGGTTCTTGCTTTTTTGTGGGCTTTGCTTTTGCACTTTACTTTTCATTTTTTTCCCACTCAGTTCTGATGGATCAATTAGCTCTTGTGTTTTGCAGTAGGTCAGTGTAACACAGTAAGAGGCTTTTCACTTATTTGTTTATGCCAGTTAATAATACGCCACTACAGTGAACAGAAATGCAAAGAACCACATAGAAAAGCGTCTTGATTTACACAGGAAACTTGGGATATTTTTCAACACTTACATCTTTGAGCAGTGTGCTTGCACACATTTGAACAAAAGTTGACACTCAATGGCTTCACTGTCTGTAACAGTGAAACCATGCTATACAGTTCCTTGAAAAATTATTCTGAGTGTTGTGAACAGTTTCAGCAAGGGGAAGGAACAACAATGCAACTGATAAAATTGATAACAGTTATATCCAGCTCAGTACTGAAATGGGGAAATGCAATTTCATGTATGTCAATAGTGTAACCTATGCGATCCAGTTCCTATGTTTCCCTCTCATATCAGGCCTTCATCGTAAAGTACTTTTGCAATGTGAAAATTGAAGGATTTGAAGAACAAAATGCTGGAACGTTGTATTCACAATATTTGGCACCCTTTCACTTCTAATATTTCCGCAGAGGCAGTAATTTTGCATGGAAAATATTTTGGGATCAATGAAGAGTATATGGCAGTTGTGGATGACAGATTTGTAAAATTTCCAGGGTAATGTTTCACTACTTACAGAAAAAGAAAATACTGCACAAAATGCAGTCACTTAAAATCAAGTGAGGAGACACGGTGATAAAACATTGTACTTGTAGAAACCACTTTCATGTGAAGCTGCTGTACAATTTATTTTTTATGGTATGACTGGGTTTGGTCTGAGGCCATTTATCAGTAAATTTTTTTGTTAATTACAGGAGTTACACATGTACAATAAAATGACCATTTGTTTTATGCAGCTCCTGTCACTAATTAAAATTTGTACTGGAAAACGGTCTCTGGCTGAAAGCAGTCCTACAATAAAACATAATTTGTATACTGACTTGAGATATTACAAGTATCCTTTCTATGATTTATGACAGCTATGAAACACAAGCAACAAGAACTATATGTGTAATTAGGAAAATGATGGTTCAGATCAAATGCATCATCCAGATTTAGATTATCCATTATTTGCACAAATCACTTATGGCAAATGCTGAGATGGTTCCTTTCAAAGGGCATGGCCTATTTTCTTCCCCAGTCCAAGTTTGTGGTCTCTTTGTCTTTAAGGACCTCATTGTCAACAGAAAATTAAACACTAATGTATTATTCCATATCAAATCAATAAGTGCTACAACCTGACCCTCTTAGATTTATTTGAAATTAAATTTGTACGTAGTATTCTCCCCCCCATGAATCATGGACCTTGCCATTGGTGGGGAGGCTTGCGTGCCTCAGCGATACAGATAGCCGTACCGTAGGTGCAACCACAACGGAGGGGTATCTGTTGAGAGGCCAGACAAATGTGTGGTTCCTGAAGAGGGGCAGCAGCCTTTTCAGTAGTTGCAAGGGCAACAGTCTGGATGATTGACTGATCTGGCCTTGTAACAATAACCAAAACGGCCTTGCTGTGCTGGTACTGCGAACGGCTGAAAGCAAGGGGAAACTACGGCCGTAATTTTTCCCGAGGGCATGCAGCTTTACTGTATGATTACATGATGATGGCGTCCTCTTGGGTAAAATATTCCGGAGGTAAAATAGTCCCCCATTCGGATCTCCGGGCGGGGACTACTCAAGAGGATGTCGTTATCAGGAGAAAGAAAACTGGCGTTCTACGGATCGGAGCGTGGAATGTCAGATCCCTTAACCGGGCAGGTAGGTTAGAAAATTTAAAAAGGGAAATGGATAGGTTGAAGTTAGATATAGTGGGAATTAGTGAAGTTCGGTGGCAGGAGGAACAAGACTTCTGGTCAGGTGACTACAGGGTTATAATCACAAAACCAAATAGGGGTAATGCAGGAGTAGGTTTAATAATGAATAGGAAAATAGGAATGCGGGTAAGCTACTACAAACAGCATAGTGAACGCATTATTGTGGCCAAGATAGACACGAAGCCCACACCTACTACAGTAGTACAAGTTTATATGCCAACTAGCTCTGCAGATGACGAAGAAATTGAAGAAATGTATGATGAAATAAAAGAAATAATTCAGATTGTGAAGGGAGACGAAAATTTAATAGTCATGGGTGACTGGAATTCGTGTGTAGGAAAAGGGAGAGAAGGAAACATAGTAGGTGAATATGGATTGGGGGACAGAAATGAAAGAGGAAGCCGCCTGGTAGAATTTTGCACAGAGCACAACATAATCATAACTAACACTTGGTTTAAGAATCATGAAAGACGGTTGTATACATGGAAGAACCCTGGAGATACTAAAAGGTATCAGATAGATTATATAATGGTAAGACAGAGATTTAGGAACCAGGTTTTAAATTGTAAGACATTTCCAGGGGCAGATGTGGACTCTGACCACAATCTATTGGTTATGACCTGTAGATTAAAACTGAAGAAACTGCAAAAAGGTGGGAATTTAAGGAGATGGGACCTGGATAAACTAAAAGAACCAGAGGTTGTACAGAGATTCAGGGAGAGCATAAGGGAGCAATTGACAGGAATGGGGGAAATAAATACAGTAGAAGAAGAATGGGTAGCTTTGAGGGATGAAGTAGTGAAGGCAGCAGAGGATCAAGTAGGTAAAAAGACGAGGGCTAGTAGAAATCCTTGGGTAACAGAAGAAATATTGAATTTAATTGATGAAAGGAGAAAATATAAAAATGCAGTAAGTGAAACAGGCAAAAAGGAATACAAACATGTCAAAAATGAGATCGACAGGAAGTGCAAAATGGCTAAGCAGGGATGGCTAGAGGACAAATGTAAGGATGTAGAGGCCTATCTCACTAGGGGTAAGATAGATACCACCTACAGGAAAATTAAAGAGACCTTTGGAGATAAGAGAACGACTTGTATGAATATCAAGAGCTCAGATGGAAACCCAGTTCTAAGCAAAGAAGGGAAAGCAGAAAGGTGGAAGGAGTATATAGAGGGTCTATACAAGGGCGATGTACTTGAGGACAATATTATGGAAATGGAAGAGGATGTAGATGAAGATGAAATGGGAGATACGATACTGCGTGAAGAGTTTGACAGAGCACTGAAAGACCTGAGTCGAAACAAGGCCCCCGGAGTAGACAACATTCCATTGGAACTACTGACGGCCGTGGGAGAGCCAGTCCTGACAAAACTCTACCATCTGGTGAGCAAGATGTATGAAACAGGCGAAATACCCTCAGACTTCAAGAAGAATATAATAATTCCAATCCCAAAGAAAGCAGGTGTTGACAGATGTGAAAATTACCGAACTATCAGCTTAATAAGTCACAGCTGCAAAATACTAACATGAATTCTTTACAGACGAATGGAAAAACTAGTAGAAGCCAACCTCGGGGAAGATCAGTTTGGATTCCGTAGAAACACTGGAACACGTGAGGCAATACTGACCTTACGACTTATCTTAGAAGAAAGATTAAGGAAAGGCAAACCTACGTTTCTAGCATTTGTAGACTTAGAGAAAGCTTTTGACAATGTTGATTGGAATACTCTCTTTCAAATTCTAAAGGTGGCAGGGGTAAAATACAGGGAGCGAAAGGCTATTTACAATTTGTACAGAAACCAAATGGCAGTTATAAGAGTCGAGGGACATGAAAGGGAAGCAGTGGTTTGGAAGGGAGTAAGACAGGGTTGTAGCCTCTCCCCGATGTTGTTCAATCTGTATATTGAGCAAGCAGTAAAGGAAACAAAAGAAAAATTCGGGGTAGGTATTAAAATTCATGGAGAAGAAATAAAAACTTTGAGGTTCGCCGATGACATTGTAATTCTGTCAGAGACAGCAAAGGACTTGGAAGAGCAGTTGAATGGAATGGACAGTGTCTTGAAAGGAGGATATAAGATGAACATCAACGAAAGCAAAACAAGGATAATGGAATGTAGTCGAATTAAGTCGGGTGATGCTGAGGGAATTAGATTAGGAAATGAGGCACTTAAAGTAGTAAAGGAGTTTTGCTATTTGGGGAGCAAAATAACTGATGATGGTCGAAGTAGAGAGGATATAAAATGTAGGCTGGCAATGGCAAGGAAAGCGTTTCTGAAGAAGAGAAATTTGTTAACATCCAGTATTGATTTAAGTGTCAGGAAGTCATTTCTGAAAGTATCCGTATGGATTGTAGCCATGTATGGAAGTGAAACATGGACGATAAATAGTTTGGACAAGAAGAGAATAGAAGCTTTCGAAATGTGCTGCTACAGAAGAATGCTGAAGATTAGATGGGTAGATCACATAACTAATGAGGAGGTATTGAATAGGATTGGGGAGGAGAGAAGTTTGTGGCACAACTTGACCAGAAGAAGGGATCGGTTGGTAGGACATGTTCTGAGGCATCAAGGAATCACCAATTTAGTATTGGAGGGCAGCGTGGAGGGTAAAAATCGTAGAGGGAGACCAAGAGATGAATACACTAAGCAGATTCAGAAGGATGTAGGTTGCAGTAGGTACTGGGAGATGAAAAAGCTTGCACAGGATAGAGTAGCATGGAGAGCTGCATCAAACCAGTCTCAGGACTGAAGACAACAACAACATGTAGTATTCATAAAAAGTAACACAAAATATTTTTTTCACATTTTTCTGATGAAAGTTTACTGAGTAATAGGTGCTCAAAAATATAAGACACATGAATTTTTAACTTGCAGAATGATGTTGATTTTTTCACAAATTGTATTCTGATCAAGCTAGAACAATAAAATTGAATCCATTTGAAAGTTTTTATTAAACGTCTTTCATGTGATATAATTAGCTGAAATATATTAATTTTATTAAATAAGAACATCATTATTGAATGTTCTGAATTTTGTAAAAATATATTTTTAAAACTGTTACAAATATGTGTGAAAGGTGCTGTTTTGCTCTGCATGTTCTGAAGGTTTCAATATAGAATGAGCATCAGATCAATATCAAAAGTAATTTTATGTTTAAGGCGATGATGTAAAATACTTTCAAAAGTTAATTTATTTTAAATATCAAGCCTATTTATCATTAGCTAGGTGTAATTGTATAATTAAATGTGAATATCAAACTAAAATAGCTTAGAACAGATAGTTGGGAAAAACACTAATATTTGCCTCAGTGTTGAACTGAAAACTGTAAGTTGCAAATCTTTTATTAAAAAAAAAATACAATCGAATACCAGAGGTATGCCTAAAATCAGTTAGTTATTAGTCCTTGTTACTTACTTAGATGAGTTATATCAGCCCAATTCGTCATGCTTCTAGCCAATCAGTTTGCTGCATGTCACCACTTCCACATGTGGTAATGTATATGTTCACCCTGTAGCAGTCTGAGGATTCAAGACTGCCTTTAGTTACGAAAAGAATGTGTTTATAACTGGGTAATGTGAAAGATGTGGATGGTCTAATTGGATATAAGAAGCTACCTGTGATTTAATCCTTTTTCTAATTTTTCCAACCATACAGGCTAACCTACAGCATCTATTATATTCACAAGAAACATCTCTAGAAACCATCACAAACTTCTTTAATGATTTTTTTGACAAACTCGTTTACATGACAATCCTTTGTGGCCAGTTAACAACCAGCCTTCCAAACACGATTGAAAAATGAGCTTCAAGGGTGTGAGTTCTTGGTGATTTTGCTGAGAATTACACCTTGATTGTACAGAATGGAGTCCAAGTTACAATTGGACCAAAACACAACAACAATTCATCTCTTTGTAGCTTATTACAAGGACGGCGACAAATGTGAGCATGCATCTCCTTGTTATACATCAAAATGCCTCACCCATGACATTGTTGCTGTGCATCTGTTCCAGCTGCACTTCATTGACTTTCTGACCAAAAAATTTAATAAAAAATCTAGTAAAATGTACTATTTCTCTGATAGAGTGGCAGCTCAGTATCAACCTGTGCTACCATGAAGAAGAGTTTCATACTGAAGCCCAGTGGCATTTTTCAGCCACTTCTCATGGTAAGGGACCTAATGACAGTGTTGGTGGAACAGTCATGTGACTGGCTGCCTGAGCAAGTCTGCAACGTCCATACACTGATCAAATCATGATACCTGAAGAACTTTGTGTGTTTGCCAAGAATAATGTAAAAGGTATCAGTTTCAGGTGTGCTACTATGGAAGATCATGAAAATGATTAACTGAAACTTACAAAGAGATTTGAGAAATGGTACACAAATGTAGGGAGACAAAAACTTCATGCCTGTATTCCCCTATGCAAGAAACAAAACAGAAAAACAAAACAAAAAAATTGTATTTGGACTCTTAATGAAAGCAAAACTGAACAGGTAAGAGCTGTTGACAGTGATATCCTTTGATGATATCAAAAGATATATTGTTTGTGAATATAATGGACACTGGTGGTATGCCTGTGTAGCTGAAAAAAATAAGGAAAACAATTAAATTACAGTTAGCTTCCTATATCCAATTGGACCATCCACATCTTTACATTACCCAGTCATGGCGACATTCTTTCCATAACTAAAGGCAATCTTGAATCCTCAAATTGCTAAAGGGTGAATATATACATTATCCCATACAGAAATGCTGGTTGGTTGGTTGATTTTGGGGGAGGGGACCAAACAGCGAGGTCATCGGTCCCACCGGATAAGGGGAGGATGGGGAAGGAAGTTGGCCGTGCACTTTTAAAGCAACCATTCCAACATTTGGCTGAAGCGATTTACGGAAATCACAGAAAACCTAAATCAAGATGGCTGGACATGGGTTTGAACTGGCATCCACCCGAAAGTGAGTCCAGTGTGCTAACCCCTGCACTACCTCGCTCGGTCCGGAATGGTGACGTTGGCTAGAAGCTTGATGAATTGGACTGATATGACCCATCAAAATAAGTAATAAGAACTAATAACTAACTGATTTTAGGCCTACCTCTGGTACTCGGTTGTACTGGTTTTTTAAAGTTTTGCAACTTATACTATTTAATTCAACACTGAGGCAAATATTATTGCTTTTTTTTTCAACTGTCTATTCTAAGCTATTTTATTTTGATGTCCACATTTAATTACACAATAATGCTTAGCTGATGAAAAGTAGGCTTAATATTTAAAATAAATTAACTTTTGAAAGTAAATTACAGCATCAGATTAAACAAAAAATTACGTTTGGTATTGATCTGATGGTCATCTCATGTTGAAACTTCTAGAATATGCAGAGGAAAACAGTATCTTTTTGAGAGTTTTAGAAATACAGTTTTTCAAAATTCCTTACATTCAATAATGATGTCCTTGTAAAAAAGAATATATTTCAACTAATTTATCGTATGAAATCCCTTTAAAAGAGCTTTCAAATGAACTTAGTTTTATTGTTCTAGCGTAATTAGAACAAGCTGTGAACATATCAACATCATTCTGCAAGTTGAAAATCTGATATCTTTTACATTTTTGAGCACCAATTAATCTGTAAAAAATCTGTGAAAAAATGTTTTTGTGTTACTATTTATGAATACTATATTGATACTTAATTTCTAATAAATCCAAGAGGGTCAGGTTGAAAATCATATTTTCATTTGTTGATTTGATGAGGAATGCCCCTAATCTTTCTTCCTTCCTTTGTTGACATAAAGGATGTCTGTGTCAGAAAATGAGTGGATTTTTAATCTAAAATGAGTCTTTCCCCCTCAAGGCCAAGGAAAATACCCCTATCCCAAATATAGTGTTTGCCATGGGAATAATAGTTGTACCACTATCAAGCAATTTAATTGCTTTTCAATACAGTCAGCATCTATTCATCCATGTTTTGTACACTTACTATGGCCATAGGAACAAATCACCTTGGCAATAAAAATTTTAAGTGTAAATCTATCTGCAACCCAGTAGAATATAAAAGACAGTTTTTTTGCCAGCAATTATCATTAAAGCACAAGCAGCCACAAAATAAAGGAAAATGACAAAACTATTGATGCCTCAAAAGTTTTGGATGAAAAACACAATCTAGAAAACATGACACTGCATAAATGACATTAAAAAAATCCCATGTTGAGAATTACAAAGTATACAAAATGGGCATGCCAGTTTAAGTAAGTAGGAATAATGCTAACATAGGGGTGTGATTTCCTTAGCAGCAATACAGCACATACAATGATGTGTAATACTATTTGTCATGTTATGTATGAGCTACAGAGTAAAACAAATGCTTTTCTTTAATGTAAAGTTGGTGTCAGTGTAGAAGGGGGTCTGGGAAGAAAAATGACAAGCAGCAACATGCTTCTCAAGAGCTTTACAAATATGCTTACACTGAGAGATCAAACTGGCCACACAGTACACTGAATCATTGGCTATACAAGAAACCCATATATGAAATTACTGCTGGATGACATCGTAAAGCAATATTCTACAATGACAGAATCAGCTATCACACTGGCATAAGGGCAATAACCAGCAGACATATCATCTTCACAAACTTGCACAGTCACATTTCCACGTGAAAAGACATGTTGGTATCTGAGAAAACATGAAGATACACCGTATCACCAAGCAAAATACTGCCTTGTCCAAGGACATCCCCTTCATGGAGGACAACTGATATTGGCATATTGCTAAGTTAAAATATGTTGACTCACACTATGGAATCTAAACCAGCAGTCATCCATTAATATAATGGTGTTGCATTGATCTGTTGCCCGATTTAAGCTTTGGTATATCCATTGCAAACTCTCCCTTCTGTGAAGAGAAATGAACAGTACACGTGTGGTTCATCACTTCATAAATATAACATTTCTGTGAAGACTTCTCCATTAGTACCTAGTAATATCAATCTATCACTTGTCCTTGGACCAGCACTGCACTCTATCACCACAACTGCCACAAATCACTGCTTCTCCTGGTTTTCGGAATGGGCAAGCCTCCAACCTTCACAATTTGTGATGAGCCAGGGACATCTACCACTTTACTGCCTTTGCCACCTTCCACGGATGTTCATGAGAACCAACAACCTTCCCCTTTTCTGGATGCTCATTCCCAAGTGCTGGGCATAACAATCTATCATTTGTCAAAGTCACTTAAGTCACTGGGTTTCCCCATTTGTGGTTCCTATTTCTGTTAGAATGATTTTCCATTTGTCTGTACTCCACACAAACACTTACCACCAAATGCCCCCACGTCTACCAGGTGAAATTCAGTCTTGCAGTGTGCAGTGGTCATAATGTTTTGACTCATCAGTGCAACACAGCACACTACTGCTCAATAAAGCAACACACCAATTTAAAACATTTTAAGGCAAACAGGACTTCCACAGTTATAGTTCACAAGAGTGAGGTAGATTTAATTGCAAAAAAATGTTATTGGCAGAATTGATAAGAATATGCTTTTACATGAGTGTCCAATATTGGCACATTCCATATTATGTACTCCTAAACGTTTACTTTGCATGTGACACATTCAAATTTACTACACAAAGGGAATAATGAGCTTTAAGTGACAAAGAACATAGCTGATTCAGCAAAACATGGAAGAGATGAACAATGAAAGGTCAGAGATTTAATCAAGATGATAATTTCTGTATTCTGTCTGTGCCAAAGAATAAGAATGTTTCCTGCTGTTATTACAAAGAACTATGTTATTTTTATGGCTACATTTTGACAGTGCAGTTGTGATGCCATTATCAAGAAAGTGGTCAGTTTATTTATGACCACACTATAAATTAATTGTGTGCTGTAAGAGCCCTTGAAAATCCATCAACACTGATAAAGGCAATATGACTTCTCTGTGGAAGTTCATTTGAAACCTAGTGAAGAGCAGTCATTACTGTTTAGAAATTTTACACAATCTTGATTAATGAACTTTATCACTTTACTTCAAAAATAATGGTAGATCACATATCAGTTTATTAAATAAAATGTTACACTATTATTCATTGCAATTATATTAAAGTTCCAGAGTATGACAGCTAAAGCTTGCGAGAGTTGTTCTCATCTAGCATTGCAGGACCATCCTTTTACATGTGTGTGTCATACTGAATTCATGCTCAAGCAAATAGTTCCAATCGTAGGAAAAATCTGATAGAATTAATTTGCTGCTAAGATCCTATATAAATAACACTCTGCCCTAAAGTGGCATTGTGCTGCTTAATAATATTACTTTGTATTATTTATGACTTATATTGTGCTGGACTTAAATACAATAGACAGTGGCACAGTTAACTGGTACATGGACCATTCTTTTACAGAGAGATAGTTGCTTGTAGCCACAGGTTTCTTTTTCAGTTTTTCTTAGACCAGTAACAGCACAAGTTTGAATGGTATCATATTCAAATGCAACCCATAAAATAAAAAAAGGAAAGATCACTGAGAGCAGAAACAACATACATTAAGTAAGAGGAAAAATTAGTGTAAAAGTTTGGCAAAATTGTGTTACAGTTCCATTGGCACTTCATAACACAAATTATTTACGAACACTGCATACACACTGAGGTGACAAAAGTCATGGTATACCTTCTAATAGCGCGTCGAGCCTCCTTTTGCCCGGTGCAGCATGGACTCAAACATCATTGGAAGTCCCCTGCAGAAATACTGAGCCATACTTCCTCTACAGCCGGCCGGTGCAGGATTTTGTGCACAAATTGACCCTTTATTTTGTCTCATAAATGTTTGATGGGATTTTGGGTGTTCTGGGTGGCCAAATAATTTGTTCAAATTGTCCCGAATGTTCTTCAAAACTATCATGAACAGTAGTGACCTGGCATTGTGTGTAGGTACACAGTGATAAGCTTATCGACAATACTACCAAAAAAATTAATGGTTGAACTGATTCTGTATATGAAAGGAGATAATGGTTCAAATAATACATTTGTAACAGGAAACAAAGGGATTACACAGGAAAGAGTGCTGCCTCATACTATCAGTCATTATCAAATGGAAAACTAAGTTTGAGTCACAAATGATGGTGGTCGAGTTTAGGCTTGTTCTGTGCATCTACATCACACATTCTCTGACAGCCAATTCGCATTCATTAGTGTCCTGAGAGCTCTGCTCTGAATGCCATAGCTAATGCAAGCATTAAACGTTATAATAGCAAGTTGTTTAATGAATTTGTATCACATTTATTGCAAGTTGTCATCGCTGGTGTTGGTGGTAAGTGACACATTCCACATAAGCAAGCGAGAGACGTAATTTGCAGGATATACACTTTCTTCAAGTGTAAAGCACGCACATGCACGTACCCCAACTGTTGCTTGGAATCATCAAGAACGCAATCCGCATCCATGCCTTGACATGCGTGAACCATTGGACTATAATGACTAGTGGTATTCCACAAGGTTCCACCTTAGGATCTTTATTTTTAATTGCATGATGCAAATGAAAATATATTTCAGACTTTTTTACTTCTTTCGCATCCTTAAGAACCATGATATTTAGCATCTGTGGAAGAAACATTAGAATGTCAGCTCTTCAGTGTAGAAGCTGTGCGAGCAGCAGAAAGTGGAGACGTGCTGTAGGCTACAACGTAACTCTCACACTACACACTCCGCCATTGCTGACCTCAAGGCATCAATCTGCATTGCACTACAGCCACGTAAACATGGCTGCCATCATTGTTGCTCTCACCAAGTGTGAATTACGAAGTGTAATTCGATTTCTGCAAGCAGAAGAGAATAGTGCAGCAGAAATTCATTGGAGAATGACCCGAGTGTACAATGATAACTTCATGACTGATGGTATTGAGCGTGAATGGTGCCAAAAGTTTAAAGATAGTCAAAATGACGTGCATGATGAAGGGAGCCGAGGACGCAAGTCTGTTGTTACAGCTGACCATGTTGAACGAGCTGACAGAGTGGTTAGAGAAAACTGTAGGTTCACCATAACTTCTTTGTCTATGGAAATTCCAGAAGTTTCAAGATCTGTCATACACTCTATCGTTACTGAACATTTGGGCTACAAAAAACTTAGTGCTCATTGGGTTCCAAAAATGTTGACAGACGCCCACAAAAGTCAGCGAATGGTGTCAGCTTAGAATTTCCTTGACCATTATCACGATGGAGGAGAGACCTTTTTGAAATCAATTGTTACTGGAGATGAAATCTGGATCCAATACGACACACTGGAAACAAAATGACAATCACAATAATGGATGCATGCAGATTCACCAAACAAACAAAAAAATTCAAACAAACATTCAACAACAGAAAGATTATGGGTACTGTGTTTTGGAACCAAAAAGGTGTGTTGCTTGTATAGCCTATGCAGCCCAGAACCACTATCAATGCAGCTGTTTATTGTGAAACTTTACAACATTTGCGGAGAGCCATTAAAAACAAACGAAGGAGAATGCTGACTTCAGGAATTGTGTTGATCCATGACAATGCTCGTCCACACACTGCTGGCAAAACCCAGTGGCTCCTTGAACAATTTTAAAGGGACATTTTCAGTCATCCACCGTACAGTCCTGACCTGGCTCCCAGCGACTTTCACCTTTTCCATGAACTGAAGATGTGGCTAGGAGGGCAGCACTTTCAAACCAACGAAGATCTTCAAAACAATGTCAACGCTCATTTGACATCATTTGCAGCAACATTTTTTGAAGAGGGTATTACAAAGCTTGTCCAGAGGTACGATACGTGTCTCAATCTTTTTTGTGATAATGTTGGAAAGTAACCATAAGTGCACAAAACTTTTGATAATAAAATAATTGTTTCCTATGAACTTGTCTTTTATTTATAGCCTAACAGAGGTTGGAAAAAGAAAGGGAAAAAAATAAGCGGGCCTCATATTTTTGTTTTTATGACAGTCTATAACATTGAAGAACTTTTTAGTATGGATTTAGAGAGCAAATGTGACACAGTATAGTCAAAAAATAACTCACTTCTAAGGGAAAGAGGTGGGGGTGGGATGGAAGGGGGTTGTGTGTAACCGCACCACAAAGGAATCATTTGAATGGGACAGAAATCAGTACATGTGATGTACATCTACAGACAAACAAATGATTACAACTTCAGAAAAATTGGATGACTCATTCAAGAGAAAGAGCTTCACAAATTGAACTAGTCAATATCGCACTGGTCCACATTTGGCCCTTATGCAAGCATTTATTTGACTTGGTATTGATTGACAGAACTGTTCGATGTCCACCTAAGGAATATCATGTCAGATTCTGTCCAGGTGGCGTGTAAGATCATTAAAATCTCAAGTTCGTTGGAGGGTCCCACCCATAATGCTACTAATACTACTGATATACCCAACGAGAGAGAGATATGGTAACCTTGCTGGCCAAAGTAGGGCTTGTTAAGGGTGAAGACAAGTGGTAGAAACTCTTATCGTGTTTGGATGGGCATTATCTTGCTGAAATGTAAGCCCAGAATGGCTTGCCATGAAGGGAAACACAATGGGGTGTAAAATGTCGTTGAAATTCCATTGTGCTGTGAGGGCATCGCAGATGACAACCAAAGGGTTCCTGCTATGAAATGAAATGGCGTCCCAGACCATCACCCTGGTTGATGGGCTGTACATGGTGGGCGACAGTCAGGTTTGTATCCTGCTGCTGTCTGGTATGTCTCGGGACATGTCTTCAGTGGTTGTCAAGGCTTAATTTGAAGCAGGACTCATCACTGAAGACTGTTCTACTCCAGTCAATGAGACTACTCGCCAAAAAAACCATTCATAAAAGAGCAAAAGAAAGTTAAGTCTGTGTGAAAGGAAAGTCTTACATTATTGATACACAGGGACGGTGGAAGTGTGCTAAATTACAGCCATTAAAAGAGTTTAGTATTGTCTGTTTAATAATATGATTTTGGGTTTTTGTAATATTTTTGTTTCATTTCACATTCATATTGTTTCTATTCCATGTGGCTAGGGATTTATACTTCATTGTCCTGTATTTGTTTCTTCCTTACTTTGATGTTGGTAATCAGTTGTGCATCCTTTTTTGTTTCAGGTGATGTGCAAACGTAAAATGACTGTAAAGATGTGGTGGATATTTGAAAAAACTGAGACACATAAAACAAGGATGTTACCTCATGGGACTGTTTATATTTTACTAGTACAGAGATGTTATCATAGTACTTACAATGAACCATCAGACACATGAAGGCAATGGTCCAAGAATTACACACTTCTGGATGCATAAGGAAATTTGAGGAAGGTGTGTAAAAATACATTCATGGAAATTTTTGACATCAGCCCTCAGAAGATTATGACACTTATCAAGTGTGGTGGTGTGAGGAAATATAAGTACATTTACAGTGACAGAATCTTGGCATGAGAATAGATTGCAATAAGGATAGCCACAATAACAGTCTTAAGTCACAAAACAAGTACCTACGACACGATGTTAATGTGCACGTGCTATATGAAGCACTCAAAGTAAAATAACAAGAAAAAAGTCACATATAGGTTTTACACCCAGAAAAGAGTCACATATAAGTTTTACAAAGCTGTGTTTGTGAAAGATTTTTCAAACTTATCTTTTCAAAGAGCATGAGTTGATACATGCAAAACACTTGATTCTCTGCATGTAAGATCAGAGTCATACACTGGTATCGCAAGATCAGTAATGTATGCTCTTGAGTTACAACATCACCAAGTGTTTCCTCTGCCGAGACTTATCACAGCAACATTAACTACTCCTGTCAACTTTTACATAGTCTTGGAATCCACATGGCCAATACTGCTGATGATACTTTTTGCCTCTGGTATGAAGGCCAATCAGGAAGAGAAAGGAACCAGATGGCATCATGCATAATACATTAAATATAGGACTTCTCAGCACCAACATACAAAATCTGTGCGTATGGTGTGATTACTGTGCTTGTCAAGTAAGAACTGAGTAATTTTGTTTATATACATATTCCTTGTGGCAAACAGTTTCATTCATACAATTGATCAGAAATTTCTAGTTCCTGCACACTCATTCTCTTCATACCACAACTTTTCTTCTGTTGATGAATGTGCTGGATGTTCTAGTTTGCAAAGTGTGGAAGACTACTAATGCTGCTGCAAGACCCTTCAAAGTGCCACACATGGGGAATAAAAACGTTTTTGATTTCGACCATGTCTCATTGAAGTACAGACACACCTCCCAACTACTACGGATCACCAAAGCTACACAGCTACGAATTGCCAAAGAACATCTAGGAATGGTTTTGTACAAAAGAAACTGCAGTGTAATTGCAGACTGAGAAATATGCTGTGTGTTGAAGGCAAGCATGACTCAGAATCTACATAAAAACTGCAACTTTCCAGGACTGATAGTGAGGAACCTTTCCATGAATTGAAAAAGGGAAACTGAAGAAAAAGACTTGATTTTATGAGTGAGGAAACTAAACAATATTTTTCAAGGATTCTGTCAGTCTATGTGCCTATTGATGATGATGGTGAGCAAGGACTTAGTTCTGTTTCGTAATATTTCTACTGAAGACTGACTTTTCAAAGTTTCTTAATTTGTTAAAAAAATAATGTTAAGTCTTTATGAGAAAGTTTCTTATGCAGCATATATTACAGAATTTTCCCCAGTTTTTTCCATTAGTTAGTTCTGTGGATTACTTTGCATGTTATACTGTAATCATGTGGAATGAATCATTTTAAATTCACATTGCACATTAATTTGTACATAGGTAACATTTTGAATATTTCTAAGTTTTTTTTATTTTTTTACAAAAGGAAAATAGATATACAGATTTGAGTTAGTAGTTCCTTTTCATCACCTTTCACGCATTACAGCAACAGAAATTCTTCTACAGATTCGAAGGAGTTGTTAATAAGAATCTTTGTCAGTTTATTACCAAATTTTACTTTGCTGTCTGTCAGACATTTTATATCACTGGGTAAGTGAAGAAAAACTTTTGTTGGTGCATCATGCATCCCTTTTTGTGCTGAAGATAACTTCAAAGTGGAGTAATGAATGTCATTTTTCCTTCTGGTACTGTAATTATGTACCTCATGTTCCCTTTTGAACTGTGGTGAATTATTTACAGCAAGCTTAATGAGACAGGACACACTATGGATTATTCTGCCACAAAAATCTGGACACCAGCAAAATCCTTTTGGGATTCAGTAATTAAAGAATCTGTGGAAATATGTCTAGCACAAATTCTTATAAATTTTGACAGCGGCATTCAACTGGTGGTCATGGCTTGCAACGCAGTCATCTCTTTAATCTCTTCCGAGAGAAAACATTTTATTCATTATAACGTATCTGGCAACATCTGACATTTGTTTTTAGTGATACTGTGATGAAGCAAGCTGGGATATTTTTACTTCCCCTATTTTTTGCCATATGCCTACTTAAACTCGTTTTTCCATTTTCGAACTAATTACTATTAACATATGTGAGTATAATCTGTATTTTCATACAAGAGAAAGGTTGGCCCTTAATTTTAAAGAACATAACATCAGATCTAATGTAATTGATTTTCTAATTTATTTTGACTATTCCTAGTTAGTATCTTTCATTATAGGGTGAAATCAATAATTGTTTCGTAACTTAAATTCTATTGCTGATGTATAAAAAAATACAAAGTCTGTAATAATTATAAACGTTTGGAAGATGAAATGCTAGTAATCTTAAAATATCTATCTGGCTCTAATCGAAAACATGTTAGCAAAGCCAGCCCATAATTAATTCCAAAGTAATGAATAGTTTTGTCAAAAGTATTGTTTATGTAACTATGTGTTAATTTAATCACTTAAACAAATAATTCCGCCTCAACCTTGTAGTAGAAGAAACAGTTAAAAGGAATGAATTTTTCGATGTATTCTGTTAATTTAATGAGTTAAGTTTTAAGGGGAGTTGGAATGCCGGAAAATGGAAAAAATTCACATTTTCAGTTTTTAACCTTATAACTTAATTTGAAATTTTCTGCTTAAAATGGTGCAAAATTTGTTAAGAAATTCCAATTGGAAGTATTTTTATTTAATTTTTCAAAATTACATGTGCGCCCAGCAAAGTTACCCATCTTGTGATTTGTACACATTTAAATCTTCGCATTTCCGAAAACATTACATATAGAAGGCTGTGGATTTCACTCTTCAGTTGTAGAATCTTTGATCCTTCCATAGGTACCATTGTTTTTACGACTAGCTGTGTTTATTGTTCAGTTTTTGATCTGTGAGTGTTTGTTTTGAGCCTCGAGTTTAGTTTGTCGCTCATTTGGAGTTTGTTATCTGTCTTGTTTTGACTTTCAGTGGTGAGTGCGTAGTTTCTACGATGCCTAGGAGTGCATCATTATTTAAAAAGCGAAAGTTTCGCGGTAATAGATTTACAAATAACGTTTGTTCAAGTGATTCTGCTTCAGCACCTGTTGATGCTGGTGAAAGTTCTGACGTTTGTACAGCTGAGATGTGTGAAGGAGACACGCCCACCAGTGCATCAAAAAAGAAGTTATCAAACTGTGCAAGTGAAATTACAGATGAAGCTTCTAATGAACAATATGTTTTAGTCGACTTTCCTGTTTTTACTGAGTTTATGAAGAAATGTTTGTGTTGTAATCTTTGTGGAGGTTCTTTTGATATGAACATAACAAAATCTATAGGACTTTCCTGCAAAATTGCTATAGTTTGTGCCAGTTGTGAAAATGAGACCTGTTTTTGGAGCTCTAAAACATGCAGTAGCAATTTGTTTGAGAGTAATATCAGGCTAATGTATGCAATGAGAGCAATTGGTAAAGGACATACTGCTGCTCAAACATTTTGTGCCATAATGAATCTTCCACCTCCACCTGCTAAAATTGACAATTACACTGAAGTGATAGGAGATGCTGTTCAGTCTGTAGCAGATTTATCAATGAAAGCTGCTGCCAGTGAAGCAAAATATATAAATGAAGGAAACCCAGATATCCCTGTTGCTTTTGATGGAACCTGGCAGAAAAGGGGTCACACATCCAAAAATGCTGTTGCTACTGTTACTAGTGTGGACAGCGGTAAAGTTTTGGACTATGAAGTGCTCACTAAACATTGTTACCATTGTGCATCTGGTAAGATAGAAGCAGCTCACATATGTAGCAAGAATTATGAAGGTACGAGTGGAGGCATGGAGGCTGCCGCTGCTGTGAAAATGTTTAGCAGATCAGAAAAAGAACGGGGAGTATTTTACACAAAATTCCTTGGAGATGGGGACTCCAAGGCATACAAAAGTGTTACAGAATCCATGCCATATGTCAATAAGACAATAACTAAACTAGAATGTGTCGGTCATGTTCAGAAACGAATGGGCACTCGTCTAAGGAAACTGAAACAGAATCTGAAGGACAAAATTTTGTCAGATGGTAAAACCATTAGAGGTCGCCTGTCAGATAAAATTATAAATGAATTACAACAATACTATGGTATGGCAATAAGAAATAATGCAAATAATTTGCAGGAAATGAGACAAGCTGTATGGGCCACATATTTACATCGATCATCAACTGATGATAATCCTCAACATTTTGCTTGTCCAGATGGTCCTCAGTCATGGTGCAATTATAGAAAATCTCAAGCTACTGGGGATCCTTATCACCATAAAAATTATATTCCATTGGCTGTTATGGAAGTAATTAAACCAATATATAGAGACTTGGGGCATCCTGATCTTCTGCGAAAATGTCTTCATGGTTGTACCCAGAATCAAAACGAGTCGTTCAACAACCTCATTTGGACTCGTGTACCTAAGAATGTATTTGTTGGGATAAAAACATTGAAATGGGGAGTCAGTGATGCTGTTATTTCATTCAATGATGGTCATATGGGTAGGCTAAAGGTCATGGCAAGGCTCGGCATTGCTCCTGGTATCAACACCATCAGAGGTCTTCAGCTTCTGGACAGCGTGCGAGTAAGGAAGGCTCAGTATGCAGCTGAATTTAATACAAAAAAAGCAAGGGCAGCAAGGAGAAGAAAGCTTCTAGGTGAAGAAGAAGAACTAGAAGATGACCCTGATTACTCTGCTGGACACTTTTGATAATAGAATAAAAGGTATTTGTGAATTTTCATAATAAATTACTTTAATCGCATTTTCTGGCATTTGACATTTTTAGTGTTACATGTACCTTTATCTCATAAACCACTCAACCAACAACATTCAAATTTTCAGAAATGCTGCAAAACAGTTCAAAGAGGCCACTGAACTAGAATCATGACAAGAACTGGCTTATTCTCTGAACTAGGGAAGTTTATGTTATACTTTTTCCAATAAAAAATGGCTTAATGGTAAAAAATTCATAAATACTATACCAACAAAAAGAAAACATTGGTTCTAGTTCAGTGGGCTCACAATATATGCTGAAAACCTCTGCCAGAATTTCAAAGTTCTGAAGATAATAGTTCCAAAGAAAAAGGTACACAAAGTTAGCAAATTTAACATTGGCGAGATAGGGCATTCCAACTCCCCTTAATTGTAATTTCTGTAAATTTAACTTCAAATAATGTGCAGTTTCAGTACCTATTATTGTGATGATATACAAGGGCCCGATTTTTGGTCACGAGAGAGTCAGTCCACAGCCAAGTTTCAGATGAGGAACCAGTGTAGGTTCTGTTTCCATACATACCTGTTTATTCTCCAAGAACTGTGAACATTGTGGTTAGGTTTTTACT
Source organism: Schistocerca piceifrons (assembly GCF_021461385.2). Lineage (NCBI taxonomy): Eukaryota > Metazoa > Arthropoda > Insecta > Orthoptera > Acrididae > Schistocerca > Schistocerca piceifrons. Next base: position 735,707,391 of record NC_060138.1, on the reverse strand, counting down.
GCTCGTTGATGTTCAACAGGAAATTCTTGTAGCAGTATGTGGATGTTCAACTGCAAACTATTAATGATGCTCATGGAAAGTTAAACAATAGTGCACTGGCCAAATAACTGTGTATTATCAGGGGGTTGTGAAAACTTAAAGTAAAAGAATGTGAAACGCAACTGTGCATCTGTTGGCTACTTCATTTGCAGTAGACAGTAGTTGCACATCTAACATCTATTTTTTCAGCCAGTACATTGACACTGAGGACAAGAAACGATCAACGAAGAAACAAAGTAGGCAAAATGCTACAATGCGAGAGTACATTCCGACAGAGAGCAGACATGTAGTTTCACCTTTACATATGTGCCTGCACGCCACAGATGGAGCAGTATTTGTAGAAGGTGCGGATTTTGATAGAGTCAATGTGCATGCGATTCCACGCCAATTTTTTCTATAAAGCCAACACCATGAACTAGCAGTCTCCAGTGGCATACACTTACCTGAAGATGGCTGGATGTTTGCCAGCCGAAATATTGTAGCAAGAATTTAAACAAGATGCGGCTGCAATCCCAAAACCTCATAGAATATTCAGTATGCTGGGAAAACTTTATACGAATCACACAAGACTGGGCTTATTACATGGGAACAAATTTTTAGTACTCGTGGAAACACCATCAAAACCAGATGACTTTTTATTTTTGAGAGAATGTATAATTTTCTTAATTTCAGAAGGAGAAGTTGGTGATACATTCATATGACTGAATTTTTGTGGAAGTTACACTTTCAACATACTGCTGTGATTTTGCTCTTGAACTGTTTGTCCCTATGCTTTTTACTATGTTTGTGAAATGATTATCAAATGCATTTGCCACCTGTGACTTGTGATTTATAGCCTGTCCATTCAGATTAATAGTGATTTTGTCTTGCTCTGTGGCTAGATGCTCCATCTCTTATTACACTAAATTCCATATAGCCTTAATTCTGTTGTTGGAAGTATTGATTTCTGACATTATGTGCATGTTCTTTGATTTTTTTAATAACCTTTCTTAGTCATTTTGAGTAGTTTTTGTAATGTGCAACCACTGCAGAATCCCTCCTTGTTCTTGTCAAAAGATACATTTCGTTTTTCCGTTCACAAGATACTTTAATTCCTCCAGTGATCCATGGTTTTTTACATGAGTTTAGTGTCCTTTCTGATTAGCTTATGCGGAAACATATTTTCAAAGAATGATATGAATTTATCATGGAATATATTAAATTTTATGTTATCATTTGGTTCATTGTAAATTACATCCCATGTCATCTCCCGTAGGCTGTTCTCTAAAACATTTGTCCTGGAGTCAATTATTCTAACTGATTTCCACTGAGGAGTATCCATACTGTAACACATTAAATTATTTATCTTAATTAATTGTGCATAATGATCACAAAGAGCATTTGTCACTGTGTAAACAGTTACTTTCTTACTTGGGTCTTTGTCAAATAAGACATCATCAATTAGGGTCCTACTGTTTTCATCCACCCATGTTAGAAAGTTAATTATTGAGACCAAATTGTTCAATCGAAATAAGGTTTCCAGGTCATTTTTCTGCTCAGAATCCTTTAGAAAAAAGTCTGTATCAACAGTGCTCCACAGATGTAATTTTCACTCCTCCCCAAAAAAAGGTTTTTGGCACTTTTGACCACACTGCCCTCCCACTCTACAAATACATTTACATAATTATTTAATTTGTTTTGAAGAGTGGCTTAATAGACAGCAGCAAAACAGTTGCAATACATCCCCACTGGAACTTCACTTCTGGTTTAGTGATCCTTAATCAAGTTCCCTTGTAAGACAAATAAAAGAAACTAATTATAAATATAATAGAGGGAAACATTCCATGTGGGAAAAATATATCTAAAAACAAAGATGATGTGACTTACCAAACGAAAGCGCTGGCACGTCGATAGACACACAAACAAACACAAACATACACACAAAATTCAAGCTTTCGCAACCAATGGTTGCTTCATCGGGAAAGAGGGAAGGAGAGGGAAAGACAAAAGGATGTGGGTTTTAAGGGAGAGGGTAAGGAGTCATTCCAACCCAGGGAGCGGAAAGACTTACCTTAGGGGGAAAAAAGGACAGGTATACACTCGCATGCGCGCACACACACACACACACACACACACACACACACACACACACAGACAGATAGTTTTTTAAACTAATTATAAAAGTGAATGTTTTATTACAAAAGCTAAAAACATTTCAGTTCATCTCCATTTTGTGTTAAGGAGGAAAAAACATCCATACAAGAGAACTGTTGCATATCACTGTTCGTATTACGAATTGTCGGCCAGATTGAAATATATAAAAATAATTTTTCTTCCTTTTGTGAGAATAATGCAGCACATGCAAAACACATTGCTCTCTACTTTGTGGTATACTAATTGCTAGCTTGGGGAGCAGTACAACAACTCCTTTGCGTCACTGCACACCATTTTCCATTCAAACCTGAAAAAAAAAAGCTGTTCAGAAAATACCATTGCATTCAAAGAAAATTTATATATGTTACAATTTTCACAGAGATAACTTATAAATGAGAAATTTACCTTAACCACACTTGAACCTCCACACACTTATCAAAAGAATAAACACACATGTACTGAAGAACCCTGAAGAACCCATCTTCCTGAAATGACTACATTAATAATTCAGTTGTTGAGATTTTTAATATGACGTGTACTTAACTTGTCCATGCAACTGAGGAGACATAAGTGACACTATTAGCTAGGAGTTGCAAAGGCAGTTGTGGAACACTGAACTGGACATAGTAAGATTATCAGAAAAGTGACAAAATAGCGATGATCAAACAGAATTAAAACTGGGTCATATGTTTCTTTACAGAGGAACAGATCAAGAAGGAAATTCAGATCTAGTTTTTATAGTAAAAACAACATTACAAAAAGTATTACAAATAAATAAGCATTCACAGATGACACACCAAACAGGTAAATGACTGCAAATCTCAATACAAGATGATAATGCAAGATTTTCATGCATATAGGGATATGGTGTCCAAAAGAACAGACACCATATCCATATAAGTATATAGTTCTGGCAACACCAACCATGACCTCCTCCTTCTGTGCGGATGCACACATATTCCCTGAACTCTTACTGGACTTAGAAAGAATGTCTTGCATGAGTAGTAAGTGTGTTGGGTTGGGGTGGAGCACTACAAATGTAGTGTGTGGACATACAAGGTGAGAATGTGGGTCTCGCGGGAAGCATGCACGAGATAGTGCCTGCAGTCGCGCTATCCTCTGTGCCCTCGGTGGCTCAGATGGATAGAGCATCTGCCATGTAAGCATGAGATCCCAGGTTCGAGTTGCGATCAGGGCACACTTTTTCACCTGTCCCCGTTGATATATATCAATGCCCGTTAGCAGCTGAAGGTATTAATATAATTCTAATTTCGTTCTAGACGGCTGCAGGTCATCATGGTGTCTGTTCTTTCCATATAAGTAGAAACTAAAATGTCCACTATGGGACCGTTCCAAACCAATTTACAATTACAACTGATTATTGACTTGAAGGTTGAAATTAACAATACAGATAGACTGCAGAGTCCTCCAACTGGAGAGGCACCAAGAATGGTGTCCCATAGGGTTAAGTCTGGATCTCTTATTGTTCTTAATGTATGTTTTAATGACTTGTCGCCCAATATTCATGAAAATGCAAAGCTAGGTCTTTTTCCTGATGACACGAATACAGTAATTACACCCAACAAACATGAATTAGCTGAGGAAATTGTAAATAATGTCTTTCAGAAAACTGTTAAGTGGTTCTCTGCAAATTAACTCTCATTAAATTTTGAGAAAATACTAACACCATTGAGACATGTTCTTTAACTTGGGCAACTACAGAACCTACATATGAAAATATATGAAGCATAAATATATTCAGATGATTACACTACATACATACAGAAGAATTTTAATGGCAGAGAAGTTGGGCCAATGAAAGCTAACATGGTTAATCAAAGACCAGGCCAGAAACGATGAATGGAAAAATGCTGAGATACATTGGGATTTGGAATCCATGAGAAACTGTAGGAGCCACTATAATTAGCTGGTACTGAAGATGGCTATTTACAGTCAAAATCTATATTTGCAAACATAATAAAAACTAATGGAATTGCAATTGACTGCTGTGTGCCTCTCCTTTCTTACACTGATGATCTGCTAAAACGTTTAGGTTCAGCTACTTGTGCTATTATTGCAAATTTTGGAGATAAACATATCACTAAATTACCTTCTGTACCTACTTTTGTGTGGTACATATTTTGGGGTAATTTATCACTATGGGAGAAAGTATTCATTGCACAAAAGCATGTAATCAGAATAACAGCTGGAGCCCACCCAAGATAACCTTGCAGACATTTATTTAAGGACCTTGGATATTCACAGTACCTTCACAATACATATATTCACTTATGAATCTGTTATTAATAACCCATCCCATTTCAAATATAATAGCAAAGAGCATATATACAACACTATAAGAAAGGATGATCTTCACTATTGTGGGTTAAATCTTACTTTGGCACATAAAGGGACGAATTATGCTGCCACAAAAATCTTTGTTCACTTACAAATAGTATTAAAAGTATGACAATAACAAACCAGCATTAAAATATAAAGTAAATGAATTTCTGAATGACAACTCCTTCAATTCAACAGATGAATTTTTAGAGATGTAGTAGTAATTTTACAAAAAAGTGTAAAGAAAACTTACATCAAACTGACACGTTCCACATCATTATGAAAGGTCATATTCATGATCTATGGCACAAGTATTAATGTAATGTAACTAGTAAGAACCTGAGAAGAAAACAAAGATTTAGGGAAAAAACATATCAAACAAGAAGTCAGAAACGCAGATTATGATAATGAGGAAGTATAACAGAAAAGTTAACCAACCACATAAGCATCTTGGATTATATGGACAGAGGCAAAAGCAGCAGTTATTTAAGAAAGATACTTGTGGCAACAGCGATAGATGTTCCAAATACGACAAAAGCGAAAGAAAAGAACAGAAGAATGCAAATGGAAGAATGCAACCATTTAAGGGAATATAAGCAGACAATAGTAGGATCATGGCAGAATATGGTGAGGCAAATAAAATTATTTGTAAATGGTTTTAAGAGAAACTGAAAATGGTCAGTTAAAATGTTTAAGGGAGAGAACTGAAAATAACAAGAGTATTAAGCAAAAACAAAGCAGAAACATACACTGAGTAAACATCAAACTTCAGCAGTTAAGGTGGTACAACAGCTAATAACAGAACAAAAATTGTGCAGACATACCAAGATTCTTTTAGATGTTAGTATAGTTGAAGAGATGAATCAGAACCAAGATAGGTAACAACGGAATTAATGAGGTGTGGAAACCCATTTGAGGAATGAAGAAAGGAATGGATAATGTTGTATCAACAGAAATGATTAAAACTTAAGAAAAACTCTGTGTACAGAAAAGGCACTTGCAAAATCATTTACAGAATGTCTGTGGAAGAAGACAATTTTCTAAAACTGGAATCATTGTAATTAGTCTACGTACGAAGAACTGAGCTACTTGAGGTGTCCCAACAAGCGCTCTTTCTCCTAACTGCACAACTCAATGTTCCTTCTCAGTAATCTGCGTATGAGATGTAAAGTGCTGCATCATGGAGTGACAAGCTTCCTCAACACACTGTTTGAAATCATGTTCAGTTGCATTGCAGAATGTGTCCTTGCACTGGCATATCCAAGGCAATTCAGAATGCATAAACAAATGACGTTTGTAGAATGAGATTTTCATTCTGCAGCGGAGTGTGCGCTGATATGAATCTTCCTGGCAGATTAAAACTGTGTGCCGTACTGAGACTCAAACTCAGGACCTTTGCCTTTCACGGGCAAGTGCTCTACCAACTGAGCTACCCAAGCACAACTCACACCCTGTCCTCACAGCTTTACTTCTGCCAGTGCAGAAGGATATTGCGGAGACAGGGCTTAGCCACAGCCTCGGGGATGTTTCCAGAATGACAAAGATATCCTTTCTTTCAGGAGTGCTAGTTCTGCAAGGTTCGCAGGAGAGCATCTGTAAAGTTTGGAAGGTAGGAGACGAGGTACTGGCAGAAGTAAAGCTGTGAGGACAGGGCGTGAGTTATGCTTGGGTAGCTCAGTTGGTAGAGCACTAGCCCGCGAAAGGCAAAGGCCCCGAGTTCGAGTCTCGGTCCGGCACACAGTTTTAATCGGCCAGGAAGTTTCAAATGAGGTTTGGTCTGCCATGGATACTGACATGGGGGGCAGTTCCAGGGGGCGTTAAATTCATATTCTTGAAGAAAAAAGCCTTGTTTCACAAAGTGCCTAGCATCCAGCACATGTTGGTCTATCAATTGTTCATATAATTCTGGAAAACCATCTCATTTGGTTTTAGAACATTTTTGAACAGATTCCAATTTGATTTCTGAATGAATCATAAGCTGATTTTTGAATGCGCTCCCTGTGGCATCTAGAAATAAAAAAATTTCCCACTGACAAAAGGGGATAAGGCTCTATGAGCTGACTCAAATAAACCCAAATGGGTGAATGCCAATCGCTGTTTGTTATGTGGTTGATTGGGTGTGCAAATGATCAGCATTGTTGTGATTATTAGTGAAATCCATAGATTCAGACTACCAGGGTGGAAATAAATGACTAACAGCAATAATAGTTGAGGAAGATTGCATATTATCTCCTTGATGCATCCAAGAAAATGAAAGTTTGACAGAAAATTTTTGACAGATTGCAACACTGCTAAGGATGTACTTTGTTAACCTTGAGTGTCTCTTGTAACAACAACTGTAGCAATGAGTCTAACAAAGAATTCTGAATGTTAGTGTGAGAAACTATCAGCTTAGGTGTAGTTTTCCAAGGAATAAAAGTGATTTGAGTAGAAACAACCATGGAGAAAGTGAAAAATGGATTATTTTATATGGGATGGGCTGATCTCTAATGAATTTGGGTTGTGTGTGATAAGAAGATGCTTATGATTTCTGAATACCATATTTACCTGATTATAAGACGTCTCTGAATGTAAGATGACTCCCCACCCCTTTTAAATAGGCTACTTGAGAAAATTTTGTCTTATTCTAACTAATCATACTTACAAACTGCTTTATTGATATAAGATACCAGCCTAGAAAGTTACCACTATATCTATTCTAAACTGATGCCATTTATTGATGTCTATATTTTGATAATACAAGAATAAACAAAATGAAGTGCTTTACACTAATTTTTATTTTCACTGTTTTTTGCTTGCTATCATCACCACCACCACCACCACCACCACCACCACCACCACCGCCATCATTGACATGAAAGTAAACAGGCACCTGATGAGCATTGCCAGCGTTGACGCGAGATTGATTACATGATGCTGATTTGCAAGCCTGTTTTTATCAAACATCACTGGAATTTGCTGCTGATGCATGCAGTTGGAAAATTCCTCCACGTGTCCAATATGTTCACTTGGAGAATTTCTCAAGTACATGGGAAGACTGCGTTGTGTTTATCTTGCATATACTGAACAACCTGCTACACCAATTCATGAAACATTCTATGCTTTAGTCACCTGAAATTTTGTCATACATAACTAATATTCTTTAATATCTTCTTCACCTGACACCACACATGAAGATTCACTTCTGTGACCTCAAATTTTCTCCATATTGCATATTTATTTGTGGCCTCTGCTTGATGAATCACGATTAACTTAAAATTAGTGTCGTATTGTCCATGTGATGCATATTGAAGAGTGAACATGCAGATCCATGTTTCTCAACACCGTTACGGCTGTAATTTTCATCCATTATTGATTGCCACAATATACAGCTTTCACAGTGGTGACAATATAGCAAACTGAATAACAAAAACACATTGTCCTCTCAGCTTCCTACACCCAAACTGGCAGAAATGGTACCATTTTGGATAAAGTTAACAGTGCTGTAGAGAAGCAGCAGCTTTAATGCCATTGTTGAAGATAATGTTTCCTTTGTTCTAGTCTTCCGTGCAATCATATTTTTGTCAGTGATAATTTGTCTTTTATGGAAAGGTACATCCCTTATACCAATTAAAGAGTAAGAAAGGTAGGAAAATTTCATTGAATTACACCCAGGGCAGATGTACTCTTGAGGCAGTAAGGCACCCTGGAAAATTGTAAGGTGACACTGGTTCCAGTTTAAATATTCAAAATTAATCTGTCATAATAATAATCTTTATTTGTTATTAATTAACATGGATTCTCTTGAAGCATTAGCTGTCATATTTGTGAAATTATATGCATAGTTTGAAATGTGGCAATAATTAAAAGGATCAGTGTATAATTTTTATGGCAATATTTTCAATTAAAAATGATCTGATGAAAGAAAAGAGAGAGGCAAATATTAAGCAATCCATGATATAAACTCTTCACCAATACAAAGAAAAATGTAATTAATATAGAGGTATCATTACTTCAATCTTTCAACATGGAACAGAAAATTGTGAATGAAGCGAGTAGTTTGTTTCCTTTTTCCCTTTTTGTAGGGCAAAACATTAAACATGACAACAACAAAAATTGATTCAGCTTTAAATATTATATCATCATATATAAATATGTTTTAAATACTCACTCACGTACTTTTAAAGCTGTTACAGCTCATCTATTTTTAATTTCTTTCTTCCCTGGTGCTCAAGTATAAAATTCTCTGAAACAGATAATTACAATTATCAATTAAATTTCCTGTTTTCCTCTCCTGTCTTGTCCTTTTCTAATGATTCAGTAAGCCACTTTTCAGTTCTCTCTTCTTAATTGTTCAAGGGTACTTTTAAATTACATCTTCAAGGTCATACACAAAATTATACAAAAAGGTTGGTGTTTTTCAAATAAAGAAAAGAATATTATTGGACATAACCAACTATAAGGAAAATTTTCCTTAGCTCAGTCTTAGTATCCATTAATGTTTCACCACTGTAAGGCTTCAACTATTTGTAGCAATATTTTTGACAATATTATGAAAAGGATAGTTGCCACTCACCATATAACGGATTTTTATTTTTATTTATTTGTATGGCTCAGATGCAGTTTGAAATTACAGGTATATAACATTAGCAATACTATATATAACAGGAATATGAAAATACAAAACTAGGTATAAAACTAATTACATGTCAAAATCTAGGTTCCTAATCCATATAAGAGCCGTATCATCAACTTTCATGAGGTCACTCCAACTCCCCTGGTAGTAACGCTAGAGGCATTAATCTGTAATGTGCTTGATTGTCTTGTTTCAGAGCCCCACAGTCATAAACCGGAGAGTCTGTAGAACCCCATTTGTAAAAAGAGTCTGCGCACTGACCATGCCCACTGAGAGCTCTGTTTATTTTGACCCACACTTTCCTGTCAAGTTCTCTTCCAGCAGTATCACAATTATATTTTTCAAATCATTCACACTCTTCAGGATTTTCAATAAGTTGATAACTCTGATTCCAGAGGTATTTCATCCCAGTATTACTGGCATCTAGCTCTTCTGCTTGCCGTAAACGTGGGTTTCTTGAACCGAGTCTATTTCGTCGTAAACTTGGTATGTCTTCCTGTATGGGTAATCCCAGGTTCTGCTGTAGCACGTATTCCCTACGCAAGGCCTCACTTCTGCAGGTTGCTAGTGGATAGATGTTGCTCAGCCAGAGGGAACCAATAAGTCGGTGTTATTAACTGATTCAACTGGACGTCGATCAAGTTGGTGTGGCAGCTGTTTAGCCACACTGGGGCACAATACTCGGCTTTAGAGAAGACCAGCGCAATGGATGATGTGCGGAAGGTTTCTGCTGAAGCTTACCATGCCATTCCACACAATTTTTGAATAATATTGTTATGAGTTTTTATCTTGGCAGCAGTACTTTCAAGATGTTTTCTTTATGAAAGGGTGTCGTCAATGGTGACACCAAGGTACTTAGGGTACTTGTTATGGCAAAGAGTGTTTTCGTTAAGTTTCATTCTGAGCTCGTTTGGTTGTCAGATGGAATGTATGTACTTCAGTTTTACTTGTACTGGGTTTAAGTAGCCACTTTCTAAAATAGGCGCTCATAATGGCTAGATCTTCTGTGAGGATTGTCTCCGTTCATCCAAGATCCTGGGTTCAACAAGCAAGAGTGATATCGTCTGCATACCAGAATTTTGTTGACCTGGTATTGGGTAGATAGGAGATATATAGATTGAACAATAAGGGGGCTAAGACGGAGGGCTGTGGTAGACCATTACTTAATTTCCTCTCCTTACTCACATTTTCTCCCAATCGAAGGTAGAAATATCCATTATTTATTGTGGTGTTGATGAGAGTTACAGTTTCTCGGCATCAGATTGTTTTTAGTAATTTGTATATCATCCCTTCTCTCCACACTGTGTCATATGCTACAGTTAGGTCTATGAATGTGACAGATGCTTTCATGTTTCCTTGGAAGGCAGCCTCTGAAAGTTGTTAGGGCCAGTACCTGGTCGCAGGGTGTAAAATAGGTCGTGTCCATAGTGGAATACTACAATGTGCACTCCGGGTACTACACGTGCACCCTGGGTAAGGCTAAATGAGCTAGAACAAATAGGCAGCCAGACCAGATGTTGGATTTCCTGGCTACCAACATGCAGGTAAGTCAAAACCATATAACGGAGATGCTAAGTCACAGATGGCCACAGCAAAAAGACTGTCAAACAAAGCTTTCGACTGAACAGGCCTCCATCAGAACAGACAACAGACAACACACACACACACACACACACACACACACACACACACACACACACACACACACACACGTGTGTGTGTGTGTGTGTGTGTGTGTGTGTGTGTGTGTGTGTGTGTGTGTGTGCACGTGCACGCGCATGCGCATGCTTGTTGTCTATTCTGATGAAGGTTCGTTTGGCCAAAAGCTTTGTTTGCCAGTCTTCTGTGACTCAGCCTCTCCACTATTTGGTGAGTAGCAACTATCCTTTTCATAATATTGTCATTATTCCATCCTGGATTTTACATTGTTTGTTGTAGCAATATCTTTAATTTATATACGAGTACATGAAACGCATGCTTTGAATGTGCTGTGCTTGAAGCCAGTCACTATAGAATTATATATTTACTGGTACAAGCGACAACAGTGCCATTAAAAACAGTAAAAAACTGATAGAGAAATATATAATTACACCTGATAGTATTCCATGAAATAATGAATCACTATACCTTTAATCATTATTGTATCTCTGCTTTGTCAGTATCACATGGCTAAATCTGTCACAAAAGACATACTTATTAACTATTTTTCATATTTCAAGGAAAGTTGCAGGAAGCACAGGACATTCGCTCCAATCTTCTGCACAGACTGCCAGAGGGAGGAGGTAAGAGCAGTGTGAGCATGTGCCACCTCCATCATACAATGCTGACAACTTAAGAACTGGTGACTGTGTTTGTTCTTCATTTGGAGCAATGATTGATTTGAAACAGACCTACAGATATATTATATGTTTCAATAATTTGTTTAAATTGAAAGGAATGTAATCTCCAAATACTCAAAACACAATGCTAGGAATCAATAAATCACATTCAACAACCACAGTATTGAGGCTCTCATTGACTCACCACCTTATTTTGTCACATATGTTAGTAACACTGAAAGCATGAAGATTGTTATCCCAGAGACCTCTGATGCCTGTTCATTCTGATGTATTGAGCCCATAAATAAACAAAAGTGAACAAATTATAGAGAATACTGTATTCCTCTGGAAACTGTCACACTATTCTGTTTCTCCTCTTGTGACTCTCCTTCAATTTCTCCTCCTCCTCTCATTTATCACACTTTTCTTCTTCATGACTCTCTCTCTCTCTCTCTCTCTCTCTCTCTCTCTCTCTCTCTCTCTCTTATTAATGTCAAAACAAGGCTTTAGCTCCAGAAGTTGAAGCATCAGTATTTTTCCAGTCTTCTTTATTGCCTTCTTGTAATTCTTGTAGCAGTCAGTATTTTTCCAGCCTTGCTTACTTCCTTTTTGTAATTACAATTTCTAAACTGGACAATATGTACATTTTTCTTCTCTCGCATGTTGAAGCATCTCATTCTAATCTCAACAAAGTACTTAAATTTAAGAAAAACTAATATAGCTTGATAGCATTCATATCTCTCACTAGCATCATGTGCAGAAACATGTAACACAGAAACTGATATTAGCATTAATGAAACACCAAGAAATCTTAAGATGTATTCTTAGTGTTCTGACAGCAGAGTGAAACAGTTCCTGTTCTGTGGCCAAATTATTATTGCTGTATTTTCTCAATTTTAATTGTGAAATACATTGAAGCAGGAAGTAATGGGAAGGATCAAATATGCAAATGTACTTATCAATATCAGACTATAGGACAGAGCCAGGAAGAGGATTATCAGAAATCTTGGACAGAACCATGTGAAGGTTTGTACCACTACGTAAATATATACATACAGTACTAAATGATTAATGGAAAATCTCATATAAGATGTGAAACAAATACTAACAAAGAGATAGAGGGGCTGGCCAGTACTTACCTCAGCTCAGTACAGCCGATAGATACACATAAAACAGAACTGAAAATTTACATTCCTAGCTTTCGGAACTTTGTTCCTTCATCAGGGAGGAGAGAGGGGAAAAAAAGGGAAGAAGGGAAAGTGGATTCAGTTACTCACAACCCAGGTTATGAAGCAACAGGGAAAGGTAAACAGGGAGGGTAGCAAGGATGGAGGCATGGTTGTCAGAGGGAAGCCAAAGATCTTTGGCTTCCCTCTGACAACCATGCCTCCATCCTTGCTACCCTCCCTGTTTACCTTTCCCTGTTGCTTCATAACCTGGGTTGTGAGTAACTGAATCCACTTTCCCTTCTTCCCTTTTTTTCCCCTCTCTCCTCCCTGATGAAGGAACAAAGTTCCGAAAGCTAGGAATGTAAATTTTCAGTTCTGTTTTATGTGTATCTATCGGCTGTACTGAGCTGAGGTAAGTACTGGCCAGCCCCTCTATCTCTTTGTTAGTATTTGTTATACATACAGTACGATCATTATAAAAGATCGCCACAAAATTTAATTGTACGAACAAAGCACAAAATAAACATGAAAGATAATATACTTGAGCGAATAAAAATGAAATATGAGAAAAATTTAATGAGGTATGAAAAATTCTAAAACTGTTAGAACACATCTTCAGATAATAATAGCACACTTAGAATACTTGAAGGGATATTATGTAAATGAATGATAAAACGAGGTTTCTTTACATCAATAATTTTTCATTTGTATTAGTTGCCAACAAATGATGGTGCAACAATTTGGTTAAGATCTCTATGTCTGAAACATAATGGCTTGTAACCCCCCCCCCCCCACCCCCCTCCCCATCCACCCACACCACAGACACACAATAAAGTGTGTGCGTGCGAGAGAGAGAGAGAGAGAGAGAGAGAGAGAGAGAGAGAGAGAGAGAGAGAGAGAGAAAGTTCATACATTTTATTTTTATAAAAAAAATTTGTTATATTTACACATCCCATGCAATTAACGTGATTTAACTGGTAATAAATTGAACAAATGGTAAAAACATAATATTCATTATTTTGCAGCTTTGTTATATAGATTAAGTTTTCATAAAACTAAAAAATGGATATACCTTCTTCAATACTTCTTTCTAGATCCTCCAATATTTTTTCCTGTCGTGATGAAAGTATCTTTAATTCTGAGGCTAGCAATGCAGCTGCATCAACAGCATTCCTCTGACGTTTCAGTTTCCTCTGTGACTGGAATGACCTGGGTGAAGAAGTGATTCCTTCACAGTCAGATTTTGGTGAGACAGTGTGACATAAAATGTCAATACTTGCTGAAAAAAAATCAGATGTGATAATAGTGTCATTGATTAATTATCAGAATTAACTGGAAGATAAAAAAATGTTTCTATATTACCACAAAAACACCAATTTTTACTTGAAATGTACTTATTTAGCTGCTGCTGAAAAAAATTAGCAGTATTATGCAATACACAGGGCGGTGAGAAACAGTGCAAAAAGCTTGTACGGTGAGAAACAGTGCAAAAAGCTTGTACGGTTTTTTTAGCATAGGTTGTGCTGAGAAATAACTGTTATGAAAAAAAAATGATACATTGTGACATTTCTGAGTTAATTAGCATTAAAATTAGGCAGTTAGACCCGTTGTGCTTGTGCAATTTCCAGCAGTACGCCAGCCAAAGGCAGTGTTGCAAAATGTTTTCATTTGGTTTCCTCAAAACAAACATGAGGGTGATACAAAAATAGGACACAGAACAGTAGTAAGAATCAAACCTAAGCCAGAGACTTAGCAGTCTTGTGCACTATCATCTACACTTTGAGAACCAACTGACACTATTTGTATTTGATGGGCCACTTGAATTTTCGCACGCAGTGGTCTGATTGACTAACTTCAATGCCAGTTAACTTGGAAAGAGTACAACATACTGATTTTTTTACTTAACAATAATTTCTCAGCTCAGCCTACCCTACAACACTCTTACAAGTTTTTCAGGCTCTTCCTGACCACCCAGTATGTACTATAGGCTTGCAAAGGGCAATGATAAAATCATGTTTGAAGTTCTCAAGAAAATTAGACACAAAATTAAAAAAAAAATTGCTTATTTCATACTTTTTTAAAGAAATCTCTCCCCCTCTCCCTCCCCCCCCCCCCCAAAAAAAAATCCCCACTGTACTGTTATTCGAATATGGCACACGAAGACTGTAAAACAGATACCTTTTGTGAAAAAATATGTTACTGTGGCAAAAATGAAAACAAAAGTAAAGGAAGTCAAACAGAACATTATGATCTTTTAACATTATAATTTTTTCTTAATTAAATGATGAAAGTGAGGACTCCTGCATTATTCATTTTTACCCTTGAGGAATCACATTGCAAAGTGCCTGCCTCAAACAGATTATGTCACTTGTCTTGAAGTCAAATTAATTTTCAGTTTCTGTTTTTCTAAACTGTGAGGATTTGTGTTTTAGATTTTATGTAGTTTAGCAGATAAACACACTTGTAGATAAAAGCGCATAGTGTAGAGTATGCTGTTCCAGCTAGAAAGCTCAGCTGTGAGCAATGGGTTCCCATGGGCACTGGTGTGCAGGAGCGAGTAAACAGCTTGCACACACATGTGCAACATCACAGGTGGACAATGCTGGGCAAGCAGCTTACATGCAGCACTGTGCACAAAACACTGGCTAGTGAGGAGACCATGTACAATGTAATACAGGATGACTGAATATAATCAACAAAAACATTAATATAAGACAAACATATGAACACTCTATCTAGTTTGAGAAATACATTTCTGTTTATTCATGATTAATGAAATATTGAGTGTCAGTCCTTGAGCTGCTGTATGACACAGACTACTCTTAAGTGTTGGGTCATATAGTTGGGACCTTCCTGCAGTTTTTACTCTCTTCATTACAGAAAACAAGTCATTCACAAGCATATGTTGAGCCAAACATAGATATGATGTCAGCTTGATTACTGTGTAATTTGGGAAAGTCTTCTGCAAGAAGATTGTGATACAATCTTGCCAAATTCGTGGTTTTGTAGTATCTGTCTTTGAGCAGTGTACTGTTTTGAAAATCTATTAGTTCTAGTCGTATTTCTGAAGAAAACAGTACCTGGCACAACTGAAAATGGAGGCCTAAACAGTTTTAACTCATTTTGTAGACATCATATGTCCTGAAACCTAACCTCAAAACTTGGGCGACATTGTACAATAATTTGTTGATAATCACTAAACATATCTCTTCAGGCAACTGAGGAGATGAAAAACACGTGAAAAAAGTTAAATTTCCACTAGCAAATTTTCTTTCAAATATATGAATTTTGTCCATGAATGCATTAATTTTATTGCATGTATCAAACAATTAATATAGCCTTTTCTTGAAGTGACGTATTTAAATTGTTTAAATGTGTTGTAATGTCAATTAGGAAGGCCAGGTGTGCTACCCATGTCTCGTCACTGACAATGAGTGATGTTTGCATCTCTCCTTTCATTTCTGTAAACAATGCAGTTTCTTCCCGAATTGCAAAAAATATGTTGAGAACTTTGCCTCTGCTAAGCCCCATACTGTGCAGTGATATGGAATATCACCATAGGCTACTTCCAGGTCATGCAAAAAGTCTTTGAACTGGTGATGGTTGACACTGTGGTACCTTACAAAATTTACACACTTCTCTGCATCCTTTATGACACTGGTGCATTCCAAACTTTCAGCACAAAAGGCTTCTTGGCACACAAAGCCATGTATGTTTGATATTTTTTTCCGAAATTCCATCTTGATTTTTTACTTCACACCAGTCACAAAGCTTTGCTGGCTCCAAACCATTTGCTGTGCTCTGTCAGTTGCAACAGAACAGAGCCTGTCCAATGGCAAGCACATGTTTTCTATAGACTCACAGACAACCTCAAATATATCACCACCTGTGTGTCTAGCAGCTCCTCAAAAACCTGTAGTTCTGAATTAATGCCCCTCACAAATACTGTGAGCAATGTCTGTTACCTGTGTGGTTTTATCAAGACCTAATGAAAAAGCTGTGAAAGTGTGGCACTTCTGCTTCCGTTGATTTTCGAAATTCGTGGCCCTATCACGGGTCTAACGAGATACCATTTACTTGGAGAGGCAAACTCCTTCAAATTTCGTAATGTCTGCTGATGCTAAGCACTCTATGACAGTGAGCAGGCATGATTTCACTGGGGGCCAACTGAGAAAGATGTTCCAGTTGTTGCAGTGATGTGTGCAACTTTGTAGCTTGCTTGAAGTGCTACATCAGTTGAATTGTCATCGATGTCAGCAATCTACAATAGTTGCATAACACGTTTGAAATAAACAAATTCATTATATATACAGAGCATGTAGAAGTAGTATGTATTCACTTGTTACTTATTTATTTATTTAGTATCAGATTTATCTGTTGCTGAAATTCACTCTTCAGTGTTATCGAGTTGCTTTCTTGAGTTAATGTCCAGCTCATCATAGTGCATAGTGTAAATACACATATAGTGATATTATATTCTTCATTATACTCAGAGCTTTACGACACACAAGACACTGAGGCAGCCCATCTTTCTCAACAAACACAAACCATTCTTCCACTGGGAAGCACAAGACATAACTAAGTGACAGGCTTGTAACACAGCAGTGTGCATGTGTCGTGAAATGTATCCTAGCAGGCAGCCTATCCTCTAGCAGCTGTTCTCTGGTCGAGCCTGTGATCCACGGGGCTGCCTTGGAACAATCTGATGTAGAAGACACAAGTTACCATTGACAACACTTTCTTCCTCAGTCCTTAATGAACATACTACTGAATTTTTATATGCCATGTTTAGTCTGTCAACACCGGACTTCTGCAGTCTTAGTTCATCTTTAACTGATCCAAGTACAGCTTTAATCTTAACTGGCAGACAAAATACACTTGTCACTGTGTGAAAACGTATATTAGCCAGATGACGAGGCACAGGCACAGACAGCTGCTCCTTCATCTCACTATTGGGGCTCTGTCTTAAAGGAATCAAATGAAATTAGACTGGCAGATAATATTCTAAATAGGGACAAGGTCTACCCTTTAAGTGAAATGCGGAATCCTGTTTTATTTTGGAAAAAAAGAATGAAAAAACAATGGTTTTTGACTTGGAAAACAGAGGCAGCTACTCCACAGTACTTTCCAGTTACCTGCCAGCTTTTATCACTTGAGTGCTGTACCTTCACTCTGCATTATGGGACAGGAGCAACGATTTCTCTCACAGACACATTGCTTCTCTTTGGTGTCACTTCTGAAAATATTTAACTAACAGATTTCTTACCTGAATATGGCAGCCAGTTGGACTGTTAAAATAAAACTGTATGATTAGGCTTTAGATCAAACAAGAATATTATGAATTTATATACCAGGAAAGTATAGATTGTCACATCATTATTTAGCGATTGCTGTTTCGCATGTTAGGGTGCTACATGATTACAGAGTGACTCTCAAAATTCTTTTCATTGTTTTAACATGGTTGTATGGTAAATAACATGATAATTATAAAACTAGAATATTATTGTATAAGACTATTAATACCATTACTACCCAGTCCTAAATCAAAATAATAAGTACTTATTTGAGGCTACTAATATCAACCCAATACTCCTACTATTATATTTGCCTTTTTATCATTAATTTTACTTGTGATATTAGTTCATTTGTGCAGGGGGTAAGTACCAGATTGCCAACCAAAAGTCTGGGGTTCAATCCCTAGTTATTTTTCTACAGTTATTTCTTCTTTCTCCTCAAGCAATGATTTTTTAATGGGGAAAAGTGCCAAGTTGCACTATGCACTATGGTTCAGAATCAACATAAAATTGTATGATTTGCTAGGTAAGTCAATTCTAAGAGCAGAGGAAGACAATACATCATACCACAGAACCAAGCCCAGTAAAGCATTACTGTGTTCAAACCAACATTTTAGTTGTGGATAACTTTACTGTTGTTACTTTGATAGCATTTAATAGCATCCTGACTCACTATACTTATTTGCTGTTCACTTTAATCTGATGGAGGTGCATCATTTGTACTGTTTGAAGAGAGTGGTTAATTTCTCTTTACATTCTGTATCAAATCTGCCACACTATCAGGTCCAGCAACATTTTATTACCTCCAGACTTCTTGGGGAACCAATTCAATTTCCACCAATCGTCACTCAGTCCCCTCTTCCCTACCATGCTCACTTCTATTCACTATTCCTTTACTGGACCATTTAATCACAAACCTCTTTCTTGTTCCCTGTACTCTCGTGTTGGATTTCATCATCCTTCCTGTGGTAACTGTAAACTATAGTTATGCCTTTTTTGTCTGAATCATCATCATCTAGAAAATTTAGAGTATCAAAAGTCACTTTCAGTCTAATTATGTAACAACATTATTTTCCCTTAAAGCCTGCCTCATCATTTTTTATGTTTATCGACCTGGAATGTAATGATATACAAGGTCTGTTGATATTGGTATCAGTTAAAGTTCACCCAAAATTGTGCACAGATTCATAAATTACCTTCAAAATTTTTTCAACTATTCTTTCCAATCAATTTCTCCAATTATTCAAGCAATTATTAATCCATTTCCACATCATTATTCAATGGCGACCGTTTAAAGGACGGCGCCAAGTGAAATATGAATAGACCTTTCAATTGATGAGATAAAAATTTTTGAGAAATGATTCATATTATTGTTACAAGGAACTAAGGAAACTTTCATTGTATTTGTTACATGCCCATGAGATTGGGAATGATAAAACCATTTAAGCAGCATATTAAAATTAATTCTGCCTACAAATGAGACGAGCCAGGAATACTGATTTCAGCAGTAAAGGTAGGAAGCTGCTACGCTGTATGCTTATATGGCGGCACTTGGCGCCATCACTCTGGCAGTGGATAATCTCTTTTTCTTCCAAGTAATATCCTTTACGGAAAGTGCATTTCCACAGAAAAGATGAAAATTTGTACAGAGTCATTATTAAAGTGCAAGATAAGTCACTATAAGACTGTGTCAGATAATAACCAGGTTCATTAGTGAATACACAGCTAAATCTACTTTAATTAAAGTGTGAAAACAGAAAGAATTTCATTTTTGAAAAATTTTATTCATAATTTTGTTAAAAACTATTCACAATGGAGTCAAAGGAATTGGTCATTGTTGAAAATTCATAACAAAATGCAATATGCCAAGATGTCGGAAATCTGAGCTCGGCAACAGTTGAAGGTAATACGCCAACTAGTGAACTGGCCCATGGCAACCAAAACAATGAGGTTGGCATCCCACTATCAATAAATGACGACACTGGTAATATAACTAATCATGATGCCACTTTTATGACACTCGGTGAGACAATTTCTCAGTTCTCACTAGGAAATATTTTTTCAAATAGCGAAACCGAAGAGTGCAACAGCGAAAATTCCTTTGATTATTTGCTCACGACATTGTGAATGCAAGAACAGGAAACAGTTCATAAAAACAATGTAATTACTAGTGAGACACACAATTTAACACAACTCATGCAACAAATAACACAACAGTTCACAAAACAGGAACTACAGGAAAGTGAAACACAACAACTTAAGGGTATGACACAGCAGTTCAAAAAACATCAGGAAAATAGAGGACAACAGTTTACACAGCAAAATCAGGCATTTAACGATTTCAAGAATAGTATTAGTCAACAGTTCAGTGAGGTGAGCAAAACTATACGCACTGAATTATCTGATGAACTATCTAGGAAGTTCGCAAGGCTAGGAAAATAATTAAAACAAGAAATAATTACTGACATATCCTGCAATATAAATACATTAATAGAAAGCGTGTCATTCATAGATGATAAATGGGAACAACTTCCAGGTGAGTTACAAAACCTTAGTGAAGCATATTCTCAAATTCAGGAGATGCAATCCCAAGTGGATGCGTCGGTAAAAATTGCACCTACCTACAGAAGTACAAAAGTTAAGTCTAAGAGTGGACCAGTTAAGTTTAGAGTCAAAATTTGCCAAAAAACAGAGAGATAAGATTTTTGCAGATGTAAAGGAAATAACTGAAAGACTGAAGCAGGAATGCTGGATAAGGGCAGCACCCTTGTTGGAAAGGTTGTATGAGAGTGTCAGATTTATGTAGATACAGTAGAAGCAGCTCTATAAGAGAAAGAAAGTCAGTTTCTAGCTAAAATAGATTCAAGTTTAAAGGAGCAGAGGAAAGGTTACAAGGCAGTATTGCTAAAACTACTGACATTCCAAAACAACATTTGACAGAAAAAAAACGATGCTTTTATAGAAGTTAGATACTTTCACTGGCTAGCCCTTTGAAAGAATACAGCGAAGGTTGCAGAATGTAACAACACTTGCCGGCAGTTGTACCTGTCGAGCAAGTGCAGTTGCCATGCGCTATGCCACAAACTAATATAAACATACCTATCACTGACAGTGCGGCATGTTTGTCAATATTACTTGCAGATGAAGGGTTACTTAGGCATCAACATTTTCTGGTATTTACCTCTGAAAAGGAAAGGAACAA
Organism: Schistocerca piceifrons; assembly: GCF_021461385.2. Classification (NCBI taxonomy): domain Eukaryota; kingdom Metazoa; phylum Arthropoda; class Insecta; order Orthoptera; family Acrididae; genus Schistocerca; species Schistocerca piceifrons. The sequence continues at coordinate 735,686,281 of NC_060138.1, read as the reverse complement.
ACCCCTTGGTCTTTATCAGCCCATTTTGAAATGTTTTACCTCATACCTAGACCGAAGCCCAGAAAGTTAGATTAGTCGTTGGCTGCACACAGGGCGACGATCTGCTATGGGTTTTGGACATGGCGGAATGTTGCCACTACTATGAACAGTTTGAAAGAGACTTTCTGGGTAAATATTGGTCTGAGGTCATAAAGGGGAAGCTCAGACACAAAGTATTCAACCCAGCTCCATTCAGTAGCGAACATGGAAGCTTAAGGGACTATTTTGAAAAATATTTGAATAAAACCAGATACTGGATTAACCTGGTATCTAAAGTAGGCGTGCCGAAAATTTTAAAGAGCCATCTACCTGCCCACATCAGGGAATAACTCATTACCATTCCGGAACACGACACCGAATACTTTCTATCTTACTGGATTCAATAGATTTTATATATGAAGAGAGACCAGTACAACCCAAGCCAGTTAATACACAGATAGTGCCACAGGGATTTACAGACCAACGAGTAAACAATGGATTCGTAGTACAATAACAAAAACAACTACAACCGGCAAGTAGCGTATGGCCAGTCTGTATAATATGTACAGACACAGGCTATCAGCAATAATCAGCTGATTGCTTGGCAAACACAAAACAATACCAGACAGATGAATAATCCACAGGCAGCAGAATTTGGCCAGCAAAGTAATGCACATATGCAGAATAACACGCAAATGCAAAGGGAATTTGAGTCAAGAGCCTCACAGGATACTAACTGGTGTGATCAAACACCAACAGTCCATATAGTACAAGTTACACCTAACCCACAGACCGATGCCATCGCGATGCCGGAAAACTTGAACCGGTCACGGTAAAACCCCCTTCTGTGACCTGGGGGGAGAGTGGGGTACGAGCTTGATCAATACCTGCTTCATCAGACATGATCAAGGTAGTGATTTGAAAGATGATCTGTACCAAAGGAATGGGGATACACAGGAAAACTTGATAGCAGGTAATGTACAATCTACTATTAAAGCCAAAATATTTGACCTTGATGTACCCATTGTGCTTGACACAGGTGCTATGACTAATTTGATGGCACAGGGATTCTTTCAAGAGGGCATATACCCACACCGCCAATGCAAAATTGCAAGGTACAAACTTTGACTGGTCAGAAATTGAAAGGAGTCAAAATACAAGCTTTAATTCCCATCCAATTAGAACAGTTTTCTGTGCAATGTAATTTTTTGATAGTAGAGAAATTAATAGTTGACTGTTTAATTGGTATGGATACATTTAGGACATACCAAGTACAAATTGATGTATGCAAGGGCAAATATCATTTCATAGTAAATAACCAATTTTTTGCAATAGACCTAATCAGGGGAAGTACTGATAGAAGTAAAACTGAAGTTACTCATGACTGAGGTTCAATTGTAAATCCCACAGTCATGTTTATCACCACATACAACAGCGAACAGTCGGCAGCAGAATAGGTAAATGTCGGCACAATAAACATAAAGATAAGTGAATCAAAGTGCTTGTCTCATGAACAGCAAGTGGAACTTAGGGAACTGACGCTTGCTTATATACACGTATTTGAAAAAAGACCAGGTATCATTATGGACTGTATGTACAAAATGGAAGTACGCCCTCACGTAACTTTTTGTTCTACTTCATACCCTATACCATGGACAAAGAGGGAAGCACTAACAAGGGAATGGTCAGACTTGTCATGCCGAAACATGTATTGCTTTTTTTAGCACTGTTATTTAACTGTGCAAAAGGTTCGTATGCAAAATTGTGGCTGTTGACATGAACTGGAAGTCACCTAAAAAAATCACGAACATCGCTGTTTTTCCTGCTTGGCGCTTGCAGTGACGGCTGGCCACCCCTGGAAATTGCGAGTCGCGGGCGTTGTGCGCATGGTCGGGAAGTGCGGCCGTCTTATCGCGGCGTTCACTAAAGAGGAATATCGCTGCACGGTTTTGGTGGAATGGGGAATCGAATATTCGTTTCTGTGGCATGCACGTCCTTTTAATTTCTGGTACGTATTTCGAAACATACCGTCCTGAAACTGGTTAGAGAGGTGAATGATGTTCTGTACATGTTCATCTATACTCCGTAAGCCACTTTACGGTGAACATTCAATCTCCCCTCACAGGTGATGGCGAACCCTATAAATATTTAGCTGCTTGCCATGGAGATATACCACAGACACCAAATGAAGCAATCAATAGAAAACACGCGTGAAGACTATGTGTTGTGCGACATGGTTGTTAAACTTCTAGACGAGCATGCAAATGGTGCAGACATGCGGCTAGAAACAACTGAAACACTCGATATTGCAGACTGTGAATCTACAGACGGCGAAGACACCGACGAAAAGTTGCACTCATGAAGACTCTTCGATTGATAGTGCCACGTACCATTATCAATTATCTCCGAAACTAACACCAGCAACTCCAATTACCTTCTCAGACAAAGAAAAAGTGGTGACGTATTGGTTGAACGAAAGTGGTAAGAAACGCCTACATGTCAGTACTGTTCAAAAGAAGTATCGCTTTGTCAGTTCTGAACGTGAATTGCACAGATGGAAAAAGGAAGTCGCTGGACGACGTAAGAGTCGACTGGAAATTGCGACGGAGATAAATGTGCGACTTTTTGAGCTATTTACCGATGCCAGACTACAGTCATTTAGCGTCACCGATACAACTTTGCGTGATTGGGCGTTAGAGATTGCCAACGCGATAGGCGCTAAAGAATTTACAGCTTCTGAAAGTTGGATTACTCGCTTCAAAAGATCACATAAAATTGTGGCAAGAAAAATAACAAGATTTGTTTCGAGAAACAGGTCGGAAAATGAAGTGACACAAATCGAAATGATAGAAGCTTTTCTTACGAATGCAAAAAATAAGATCGATAGTTTTAGTGAATCGTACGTGTACAATGCAGATCAGTCAGGTTGGGTGCGAAAATAACACTGTCATTCAAAGGGGAAAAACATATTGAGGCGATTGCGCAGTCCACCCATTCATACACTATAATGTCCATAATTAGTCTGGATGGTTCATTGCTGCCTAAATTATATGTGTGTCTTCGAGAACCAACTGGACGTTTTGGACCACGAGTCAGAAGAATAATGTTCTACGCAAACAATCTTGTGGTAGACGCATCGAAGTCTGGAAAAATGGGAAATGAAACCGTTACACTTTTCATGCGTCATGCTTTTCTTCCGTTCTGCGGGAACAAATCTCTTTTCCTTCTAGATTCGTGGTCAGGTCATAAAAGGTCTGATTCATTAAAAGCTGTATTTCGAGCCCACACTGACAAAGAAGTAGTGATACTTCAGATTCCACCCGGAATGACGAACGTAATTCAACCTTTAGACAGAGAATTTTTCCGTCAGTGGAAGGCATTTTACAGAAAACTAACAGAGAAAATTATTGTGTGCAGATCATTGCAATTTCCAGTCTATCACCGTGACAATATTCTCAAGCTGCAATCAGTAGTACATTATCAATTTTCTTCCCCACGGTTTCAGAATTTGATTAAATATGCGTGGCACTCCTCGAAATATACTGATACTAGGCCTGATTCATTCGTAACACCAGCCCAGTTTTGTCTACGACATCTAACAACGTCTGTGATTCGCAGGGCTGTCATATGTCGTCTTTGCTTGTATGTTCTTGGTGAACAAAAAACCTATGTTTTGAACATTGTATCAATATTTCGCATTTTTGCGGTAATTACAAGAAATAAAATTTGGACGTGTTCTAAACCGTATATTTATTTGTGTCTATTTCATAGCTATTTGGAAAGAATGTTGTAGATAACATATCAGCCATATTTGTCAACGAATGTTTAATTATCATACAATCGCTTTCATTGGGGAATCAGCTCTCTCACTGCTGTGGCAAGAGCGGCGCGTAGCTAACGCCACCTTGTCCCTACATGGCGTTGGTATAACGTAGCGAGAGAGGTCAGGGTTGTACAAGAGGCAAACCATGCGACAATAATGTCTTACTTCATAAAATTGTTTACAGACTTCCAGGTCATGTCAGCAGCTAAAATTCTGCATACAGACTTCTTGCAATGTTAACTCACAGTGGTAAAAAAGGCAACACAGGTTTCGACATGACAAGTCTGACCATTCCCTTGTAAGAAAAGAGATTAACAGGAAGCTAGAATGGGGCATTACACGACCATCATTTTCCCGTTATTGTAGTCCTATTTTGGCCATGAGTACGCCAGATGGCAAGGTGCGCTTGGACCTTGACGCACCTAACATAATACGATCATTGTACCAGTATGAACACATCCCGACAATTTATATAGGAACAGCTTATGAATTTCCATTATGCTAAATTTCTTACTACAAACAATCTCCGGTTCTCTTATAGGCAAATAAACTACATGAAGAAAGTCGGAAGTATACCGCCTTTGTATGTAGAGGAAGGAACTTAGAATTTCAAGTATTACTGTTTGGATTGAACATAAGTGAAGGTGTATTTATCCTCCGCTCTGGACAAAGTGCTAGGACCTGAACTTTTGAGTAAGGTAACAGTATACTTGGATAACCTTTTAGTCACCACACCCACTTGGGTAGAATGCCTAAGATTAATTGAACAAGTATTGAACTGCTTTTCCGAACATGGAGTAACAGCAAATCTCAGGAAATCTAATTTTGCACAAGAAAAGGTAAAAATTTTTAGGGCACATAATCTCTTCGGAAGACATACTGCCAGATCTTAAAAAAACTTGATGCCATTAGGAACTGTCCTGTTCCTCAAAACAAGTGGCAATTGAAGGCATACTTATGCCTAGTCTCATTTTTTTGGGAACTCATACCTAACCAACTTATGAACAGTGATGCTTTACTCAATCTCCTCCAGAGAAATAGACCTTGGTTATGGGACAAGCAATGTCAAACCAATTTTGAGAACATCAAGCAAGCCTTATTAAATGCTACTACTTTAGTATATCCATTGTGGATGATGAACTGCGACTGTGGTTTAAACTGGCGTTTTTCTGGTAATAAATATGCAACCTGTCAGTTTTTTACGATTTATTCAACCATGAACATGTTTTCAAGCCACTGCAGGCTCATCATCAGATGGAGGTTTACAAGAACATTATGTTGTGGACCAAGTGGAGCTAGATGCTGTGCAGGTGCTGCTGGCAGAAATGACGGAAATTTAGTAATCGGTGATGAAATATTTACAAACCTGAAAGTTTTTCATGTTTTAGGTACTTACAGTGCACTGCCTTGTGGAATAAATATCAGATTGCTTCTTATAAAATACGTATTAAGCTATGTACACAAATAAACTCATTATTTAGCTACACTTGGTCCTACAATGATTCACAGAATGTAAACATTCGATGTTTTTACACTGAATATGGATATGGTAGATATTACAGTTTACTACATAATAATCTTTGGCAAGATATATATTACATTATGGTGCAAATATTACTAGTACAGATTTTACATTTCAGTTAATGTTTTTCAATGAGGTCCATCTGCATTCCTTTCTCAGTAATGTGAAGCACAGAAAGATCGCCACTGATATCACCAACAGTGCGTTCATGGCGAGCTTTTCAATTAACAATAGTTTTGGATTAATCAACAACATTAAAGCTCTAATAGTGCCAAACACAGCAACATTTGCCTACTTTGATATAGTAAACCTCTACACCAATATCCCCTGAAAAGACACTCTCACAATAACATAAAAGAATAATCAAATATGAAAAGCTAAACAATGCAGAAATTTTTGAACTCATGGCTCTGAGCACTATGGGACTTAACTACTGAGGTCATCAGTCCCCTAGAACTTAGAACTACTTAAACCTAACTAACCTAAGGACATCACACACATCCATGCCCGAGGCAGGATTCGAACCTGCGACCGTAGCGGTCACGTGGTTCCAAACTGACGTGCTTAGAACCGCACGGCCACACCGGCCGGCTTTTGAACTCATGAAATTGCTTGAATTAGTCCTCTCACATAACGATTTTTCATTCAATGGTAAATTTTACATGCAAAACAATGGTCTGGCAATGGGTAACAGCCTTGCAGGCTTGCCTGCTGAGATATTTATACTTAATCTGGAACAAGATTTCTTCTTAACAGATCCACAATTTACTGACAAAATTCTGTATTATAAAACATATGTAGATGACACAATAATAGTCTTCAATGGTGCAAAAGAAGAACTAAATAACCTAGCAGATGAAATGAATAAAATGCAACCAAATATCAAATTCACAGTTGAATACCAGACCACTGAAGGAATTAACTTCCTTGTGATGACTATCTCCACTCACAATAACAAGTATACCTTCAAAATGTATAGAAAACCCAGTACCAGTGATACTGCCATTAACAATACCTCATGCCACCTAAACTAACATAAAACTGCTTTCTTCAGGTCATCTGTAAACCGTATGCTCCGCACCCCTATCAGTGTAGAAGATGCTTGTAAAGAAATGAACATACTTATATTTATAGTCCAAAATAATGGTTATAATGCCTCTCTGATAAACACCCTAGTTGAAAAAATCCAAAGTAAACTCAAGCATCCACCACCTCCATTACAAACCAAGAAAGAAATGCCAAAATTTGTCTGTCTTTCATTCCTTGGCAAAGTGTCATATAAACTAGCAAATATTTTCAGACCAAGCAACATAAAAATATCCTTCCACACTGACAATAAACTATAAAATAAAATCGTTCACAATAATAAATTCACTGGAGTTTGGCACAAAAATTCTGGCTTTTACAAACACACACACTCCTGTGCTTGCTTCTGCATAGGTCGAACAGGGAGAAATTTTGCAACCCACTACAAAGAACATATGGATGCCCTTCAGCTCGAAAACTTAAATTAGTCCAGTTTTGCATCACATATTGCTCATCATGAACACACTGTTAGTGACATCAGAGACAATCATTCTGTGCTACACGTTGCTGAGAAAGGAATACAGATGGATCCCTTTGAACAATTCGAAATTTATATCCACAAACTAAAATCACCCCAAAAAATTCTGAATGAACAAACTGAGTCAACACAAAACCTTTTCTTCCAGCATTTCCAGGATATCTGGGCACCAGAACAACAAAAATGACAATAATAACACATATTCATCTTCCTGCATAAATCTTGTTCTTCTTGGCATGTAATGACTATGGTATTCTGTAACTTACAAAATATTTTTAATTATATATTAAATATCAGAGTCTAGTTTTTACCTTCTGTATAACTATTAACCCATATTAAAAAACTTTTTGCCAGTATAAAGACACTCCTGCAGCTAGCAACAATTACCGACATGTAAAATCTGTACTAGTAATATTTGTACCATGATACAATGTATCTCTTGCCACAGACTATTATGTAGTGAAGTGTAATATCTACCATATCCATGTTCTTTATAAAAATGTTGAATGTTTACATTCTATCGATCATTGTAGAACCAAGTGTAGCTACATACTGTGTTTATTTGTGTACACAGTTTAATAATGTACATTATAAGAAGCAATCTGGTATGTATACCATACCACAGTGCATTGTAAGTACCTAAAACATATAAAACTTTCAGGTCCTTAAATGCTTCATCACTGATTACTAAGTTTCCATCATTTCGGCCAGCAGCACCAACACAGCATCTAGCTACACTTGGTCCACAACATAATGTTCTTGTAAACCTCCATCTGATGACGAGCCCGCAGTGGCTTGAAAACATGTTAATGGTTGAATAAATAGTAAAAAAGCGACAGGTTGCATATTTATTACCAGATAAATGCTAATATTTTATCTCAACCATACATGAGGAAAGATTTGTGTTTATGCACCGACACATCTATTCAAAGTTTGGGTGCATGACTTTTAAAATGGTAGAAGAAGAGGGGAAAACTCATCCCTAAAGTAATTACAAACATCCCTAAAGTAATTAGCTTCACCAGCCGCACTTTATACTAACCTGAACGTTCATATTCAGTTAAGGAGTTGGAGGGTTTGGTTGTAATTTGGTCCTTTAAAAAGTTTGAAATTTCCTTTGGGGTCAACAAACAAAAGTATACTGTGACTATCAGTCCCTATTGATTTTGTTAACTTGTAAATTGCTACAGTGATGGATAGCCACGTGGTGTATGTGTCTTCAAGAATTCGAGTTTGTAATAGCGTAGATAAAATGAAACCAGAACATAATTGCTGATGCTCTTTCTCGATTCCCACAAGGCTTAGAGGAATCTAACAATCTTTTAGAGCAGGAAGGCAAAATAAGAGCTGTGTTGATGGAAGACAAAACACTCCAATCATACTTTATGTCCACATGTGTAAACACATGAAGCAATTACAGCAGGAAGACACACAGTGGAGTAAGATAAGAGAAAAACTTGTGAAAAACAGTGTTAAAAAGTTAAAAAGGTTTTTCACTATTCACAAAGGTGTTCTGCTACATAGGAACCATCACAAACAAGAACACTGGCACGTGTGTTTGCCAGAGGAATATGTGGATGATTTTACCTTGCGCGCGCGCGCGCGCACACACACACACACACACACACACACACACACACACACACACACACATTTATTGTCTGCCAGAAAACAAAACAATCTAAGATCTCGAAACAGATTGAACTACATCCCATTGTGGCTAAAAAGCCTCTAGAAAAAGTATTCTTGGATGTAGCTGGACCCTATCCCAGAAGTGAGGATGGCATTAAATATATAGTAGGTCTGTATGAGATTTTCACCAAATATTTAAAATTGTATGCTGTACAGAACACTACAGCCAGTTCAGTTATACGACGAATCAAAGAGGATTATTTTGGAAGAGTAGGAAAACCAGAAGTCATGTTAACAGATAATGCCGCATATTTTGTTGGATGTGAAAGGAAAGAGTTTGTAGATTCTAACCAAATCAAACACACTGCAGTATACAAATATCATCCTGAAGTATCCCCCATAGAAAGGTTGTTAAAGAAATACAATAGGTTTGTGAGCATCTATATACCCCGTAAACATACCAAGTGGATTGAATTGTCACTTTCTTCTTACAAGTTGTTAACAATATTCCCCACAACTACTGGATTTGCACCAAATGAGATGATGTTCAATTGCAAATAGACAGGCTATTGGTAGAAACCTTTGGAATTATCATTAGACACTAAAATACGACAAGCAGTAATCAACCTTGAAACCTGCGCTAAAGAAAGGAAAGGAATTCAAGACAGAAAGTTGAAATGTACAACACAATTTTATGTAGGACAAAAGGTGTTACTTAGAATATATCCCAAACCCACGAAAAATGGAAAACTTAACTGCTAGTGGCAACTACTATACACCAGACCAGAGATAATTACTAACGTCCCCTAACTGGGAATGTATAGATTGGTACACGCAAACACACAAAGACTTGAGAACATTTATATATTGAAGGGCTGTATAATACCCTTCAAGTTGTATATTTGTATAATAATATTAGATTTAGGCTGCTGGAGAGCCACATTCCAGAATTTATGTTGTTAGCTGTTAAGGAAAATTTTTGTTTGTATTTTTCTTCTTACATGTCAAATGTGTAAACGATAGGATGAGTGGTTGAATTCACTTTTATGTGTCTAGAGACGACAATACTCTAAATAAAAAGCTTCATCTTGCGCATAGCCCAGTTGTAAACAAATAAATGAACTTGTGAAATGCATGGTAGCGTGCAATGTAATACACAACTCGCCACGAAACTAGTGGTATCATAGCAACACAGCGCATGCGCATTCAGGAGCAAGCTAGTCAACAAATAACAAGTGCATGTGTGCCAGACGGGCACGGCTGGAAGTGTTGGAGCACCCAAAACAAACAAACCTGATGAGCTACAGCACACACTAGCATTTGTAAAGCCTATCAAATAAATAGACACATAGAAAATTAAGAGAGAGTCTATACTACAACTATGATTATCTACACAATACACACACACAAATACAGGGTTATTACAAATGATTGAAGTGATTTCACAGCTCTACAATAACTTTATTAGTTGAGATATTTTCTCAATGCTTTGCACACACATACCAAAACTCAAAAAGTTTTTTTAGGCATTCACAAATGTTCGATATGTGCCGCGAGCTCGCAGTTCTGGCACGTTTCTTGGTAGAGGAGGTTTAAACACTGAATCTTTCACATAACCCCACAGAAAGAAATCGCATGGGGTTAAGTCGGGAGAGCGTGGAGGCCATGACATGAATTGCTGATCATGATCTCCACCACGACCGATCCATCGGTTTTCCAATCTCCTGTTTAAGAAATGCCGAACATCATGATGGAAGTGCGGTGGAGCACCATCCTGTTAAGACGAAGTCGGCAATGTCGGTCTCCAGTTGTGGCATGAGCCAATTTTCCAGCATGTCCAGATACACGTGTCCTGTAACTTTTTTTTTTTTTTTTTTGCAGAAGAAAAAGGGGCCGTAAACTTTAAACCGTGAGATTGCACAAAACACGTTAACTTTTAGTGAACTGCGAATTTGCTGCACGAATTCGTGAGGATTCTCTACCGCCCAGATTCGCACATTGTGTCTGTTCACTTCAACATTAATAAAAAAATGTTGCTTCATCACTGAAAACAAGTTTTGCACTGAACGCATCCTCTTCCATGAGCTGTTGCAACCGTGCCGAAAATTCAAAGCGTTTGCCTTTGTCATCGGGTGTCAGGGCTTGTAGCAATTGTAAACGGTAAGGCTTCTGCTTTAGCCTTTTCCGTAAGATTTTCCAAACCGTCGGCTGTGGTACGTTTAGCTCCCTGCATGCTTTATTCGTCGACTTCCGTGGGCTACGCGTGAAACTTGCCCGCACGCGTTCAACCGTTTCTTCGCTTACTGCAGGCCGACCCGTTGATTTCCCCTTACAGAGGCATCCAGAAGCTTTAAAATGCGCATACCATCGCCGAATGGAGTTAGCAGTTGGTGGATCTTTGTTGAACTTCGTCCTGAAGTGTTGTTGCACTGTTATGACTGACTGATGTGAGTGTATTTCAAGCACGACATACGCTTTCTTGGCTCCTGTCGCCATTTTGTCTCACTGCGCTCTGGTGGCAGAAACCTGAAGTGCGGCTTCAGCCGAACAAAACTTAATGAGTTTTTCTACGTATCTGTAGTGTGTTGTGACCATATGTCAATGAATGGAGCTACAGTGAATTTATGAAATCGCTTCAATCATTTGTAATAGCCCTGTATAAGCTAAGGAATTATATACACAGGAAATGGATGCTAAACTATGAGATTTTTACATATGCTAAGCTGCTATATACATTATATCTATAAATGTACGATATTTACAGATTTAAGCACTGAAAGTGCAAGCACTAATCATAATTGATAGACGAGAAAAGTCTTGCTGAAGGTAAACAAGGTTGCACCATGCCTCTAACACACTTTATCTTTCAGATTTATATGGAAAGTAGAGATGCATACATGACATGAAATAAGTTTTGTGATAATATGACTGCACACTGAAGCGAATGAATACATGGTTGAATATATGAAGAAAGTATTAGTAGCCATCGAGGCACTACACATTTATCTATGAAGATTTAGTCTTTACTTAGTATTACATTTTTTCTTCCAGGGGACAATGCACTGAACATCCTGTACCATATAAACATATAAAACCACACCACATGTAAATATAGTTTTAAGTTTATGATACGTATGAGGGGGATAGTGTGAAAGTAAGTGAAGAAGAAAACAACACATCACAATGCTGAACTAAGGTTGAGTACTACCAAATAATCAAGGGGTTGAAACCCAGCTAACTACTGTGAGCGTCGACTATGCATAAAAATATCAAACACCTGAATTACATTGAAATTTTTAAGCATGTTTGTTACTTATGTGAACACTGTTTTACGCTTATTATACGTAACATATCATACTGATGATAGAACTCTGTAAACCTCAGCACATGAAATGGTTATCCTTTATACAATGAACATAACAAGTAAATACTGAACTGTACTTTTAAACACTGAATTAGTATTTGATATGATTCTTCATCATCATCATTCATCCCCATTACGGTCAGAGGAAGGCAATGGCAAACCACCTCCATTAGGACCTTGCCTAGTACAGCGGTGCGGGTCTCCCGCATCGTCCCCTACGCTCCTCGGAGTACGGGACCTCATCATCATCATCATCATCATGATTGGTATCATAAGATTTGAGTTGTGCTTAGAAATAACAAATTATTTTGTTCTTGGGATCGCAGTTAAGTCTATTAACAAGATGTAACTGAATAAAAAGCCTTTCTGTGGAATTTCCACAACCCTGTAGTGTGCAGATCTTTCCTGGAGAATGCTAGAGAGACGAGACCACGTGTAGTTATCCCAGTGGTGCGTAGTAACTATTGTAGCGACTATTGTTCAGTTCTTTGATTCTTTTTGAACTGATAAATATGCCCCGATATGGAGACACTGTAAATTGAAATGAAGTGTGTCAATATATGCCATAAATGAAAACAGAATCTATTATTGTATGAATGTTATATGAAGCATGTATAGCCAAATGAGAGTAAAATGTGTACTCATATAAATGGAAGCAAAGAATGTAATGAAAATGAAATCTGACAAAATCTCCTAAAACCAAATGACAAGTAATGACCCTATATATAAAAAGGGGAGAGAATATGTTACAGACTACAATGTATATAAGCGACGATAATGGCATGTCAGCAAATGAATAGGATAAGTGTATTTTGTAATTGTATCTTATTTTGTTATGTTATGTGTACAGTATGTGGAAAGCACACTACAAAAACTTTATGTAATGCAACTGTACGAAAGCCACTCAAAAACAAAGTGCAAAAACATGCGAAACCTGACTGCAAAAATGTAAAGTGTACGTGTGTTAAAACAATATGTGGGTGTACGCGTGTAAACTAAAAATGGCAATACTTCAAGTAACATGAATTTTCTGTGCTCAACGAGGAACTTACCTCGTCAACAGATGTCTGATGTATGGCTGTCTCCCCAATGAATAAGTGAGAGCAACAAGGTGAAATAAATTCCTCGGGACACTGATATGGAAACCAGTTGTTACCGTATCGAAGATTTCACAAAGGATCACACCACTGAACACGAGCTTCATGAATTTGTGCAGTGCAAATCACTGTAAACGCACAACATGGCCACACTGTCCTCGTACTGGACATGTGAGCGTGAACTGTGATAATGGACGTTGGGCTGTGCGTGCATACTTCACAAGCTGGACACTGTGAAGATGCTGACTTACAATAAGGGGAGAATGCACTTTGTTATGAGAGAAAACTTATCCTAATACTGTTGATTTCTTCAAACCTTGAAATATAAGAATCTGACATGCCCATATAAATTGATAACCATTCAGGATAACTCTAATGGCTGAAAATAAAGGTTATGTCCATACCAGCCCGGATTATTAAACCTCTAAAAGGGAAATAAGCTCAGCCACTGTGCACCTCCGTATGACATCAACCCTTTTGTTTCAGAAGTGGTAGCATGACGACGCATATTTGGATCTGTCATACCAACAGTGTTAAAAATGTGTATTTTAACCATTCTTAGAAGTATTATAAAAAGTTATTAGAAAAGGAATATTTATTTGCACAGTTGTAAGTTCAACTCCTATCTGTTCATCATTTCATTCGCCGCCGAGATCCTGCATCAAGAGGTTTGGTGCAGATAAGTATAATTAACACTGTATCTGGAGGAGCATTCCTGCATCAACATTGTCACACTCAATACTAAACACGATGGAATTAATGTGTAGGTAATGACACAGATTTGATAGGCACCTATTGAACTTGGTTTACTTATACCAAAAATATTGTGCTTTGTGTGCTTAAGAACTTATAGACAATTGACAATTGAATGGTTGCATTGATTATTTAGTATTGTACACTACTGGAAGCAGCAGTACATAATGCAAATTATGTTTACTGACATACATAGTCTGTTGATATTGTTATCAGTTAAACTTCACCCAAAATTGTACACAGATTTGTCCTTCAAAATTTTCTCCACTATTTTTTCAAATCAATTTTTCCAATTATTCAAGCAATTATTAATAGATTTCCATTTCCACATCCCTATTCACCGGTCTGTCCAGAGTCCCAACCTGAAACCAAGGGAACAGATCTGGTGCGAGTTAGAATATTGACTTCGCCCCAGACGCCATTACCTTCTCTGCCTTCAGCTCTTGAGGAAGAACAGGTTGCCAATTCTCCACAGACATTCAGACACATCAACAAAGGTGTCCCTGTAGACTCCAAGTTGTCACAAAAGTGAAAGGTACACACACCATATTAACGTCCACTAATAGGTGTCAAGTTATTTGTGATTAGATAGTGTACCATGAAATTCCTCCCTTACTTATTTTGATAGATGGATGCCTTATCAATATCCCCTTACATAACATATGTAATGATTTTTGTTGTTGAAGAAACTACTGACAATAAAAAAGAAGTAATAGTGATGCAGACATCAGACTGTTCTCTACGGCACAAAGACTGTCATCAGATGAAAGCCCAACTGCTTGATTAGACAATGTTTTATTAGTATTTGCACCAAAAAAAAAAGCTATAGCGGCATCTTGTTTCTCAAAATGAAACCTGCAAAGCTACAGAAGTAGCATTACAAGTAATTAATCCTTGTTTATAGAGTACAACTATAACTCAATCCTTAATTGTTTCAGATCTATGAATGTGGTACACAGGACAAGCCATTATTGGCCTTTAGATGACCAAATTTGAATAATAATTTCCTTCATTGGAGAAGGAATTTATCTACATTTTCAGAAAATATTAGATATATCCGGAATTCCTGAAACTGAAAATACTGGTTGGGAAACAGAAATTTTATGGTAATCTCACCAATTGAAACAGTTTCACGTGCTCTTCACAAGAGACAAGTTGTGTCTCCCTTGAGATTTTATGGAAATGATGTGGCACGTATATCAGTGAGAGAGAGAATATATATAATAGAGGGAAACATTCCACGTGGGAAAAATAGATCTAAAAACAATATGTCTGCTTGTGTCTGTATATGTGCGGATGGATATGTGTGTGTGTGTACCTGTCCCCTTTCCCCCCAAGGTAAGTCTTTCCGCTCCCGGGATTGGAATGACTCCTTACCCTCTTCCTTAAAACCAACATCCTTTCGTCTTTCCCTCTCCTTCCCTCTTTCCTGATGAAGCAACCGTGGGCTGTGTGTGTGTGTGTGTGTGTGTGTGTGTGTGTGTGTGTGTGTGTGTGTGTGTGTGTGTGCGCGTGTGTGTGTGTGTATGTGTGAGGGGGGGCGAGGGGGGGAGGGGACGAGAGAGAGAGAGAGAGAGAGAGAGAGAGAGAGAGAGAGATTTATATGTTAAAAAAAAGTCCAAAAGAAAAAAGGCCAGTGAAAACCTGTTAAGAATTGAATTAAAAAAAAAGACTACATGTGTAGTGCAGTAATACCTTATGACAGCAATAAAGCAGTTTGCAACAAAATAGTATGTCAAAAAGAACAGCAACGTACTCCAGGCTTTTAATCCAGTTTAGTTATTCAATTTCTGGGACAGAACTATGGCCTGTACACATGGTGTTCCATAACTGATAGATTTATGTTGTTCATTACTTAGTGATTAGTTTTCAAGGTGGCATAGTGAGTGAGTGAGTGTGTGTGTGTGTGTGTGTGTGTGTGTGTGTGTGTGTGTGTGTGTGTGCGCTTATTTGTTCAATCATGAGGTTATCAGTGACCTTGCAAATATTACTACGAACAAATTTGGTTAAAATGCCATTAAACAAGGAACACCACACATTCCACAAAAACACAGTGGCTCTCCCAACATCACTCACGGTACCAATGTCTCTCACAGTCATCCACACAACCACACTGGCTCACAGCTTTTAAAACACCGTAAAAATTACAATTAAAACATAAGTTACATAAGAAGAAAGCTAAAATAAGTACACAAGGAAATGTAACTGGCTGATCACCTACTGAACACATGGAGGGGCCTGCCACCCTGATGGCTAATTAAAAATATCTCCAAAAAAGTAGAGGAATCAAGTCAGACATTTCACAAAACCTTAAAGTTAAAATACAGGGCAAATTAGTCATCAAATGAAGTGCTGCTCTCTAGTCTGAACATAAAACACAGTCTACTAAAATTTGTTGCATTGTGACCTGTATGCCACAAGCACCACGCACTGGAGGCTCCTCTCAACTGCATGGCTGGAAGAAGGAGCTACACAACAGCTGAGATGCTGACTTTATCAGATGCAGCTGCAAAATTGTCCAGAAACGAGGAGCACGGCACAGGACTTCTTACCACAGATGTCATAATGTTAATGGTTATGGCAAAGAGGGTAACACTTAAAAACTTTCCTGAGGAACACCATTCTTCTGCTCAAAATTATCTGATAGCTTGTTTTAGTAATTAAAACAGTGTTTAAATATAAAGGACTGAATGAATACGGAGAGTTGGCCATGAAAGCCCCACTGGAGGTGCAGTCCTAGAGTTTTGGGGCTCCAAGTAGTGTCATATACCTTGGTTCAAATGGTTCTGAGCACTATGGGACTTAACATCTGTGGTCATCAGTTCCCTAGAACTTAGAACTACTTAAACCTAACTAACCTAAGGACATCATACACATCCATGCCCGAGGCAGGATTCGAACCTGCGACCGTAGCAGTCACGCGGTTCCAAACTGAAGCGCCTAGAACCGCACGGACACACCGGCTGGCGTCATATACCTTACTGATATCAAAGATTATTCCTGTAAAATGCTGTTTACGTAGGAAAGCTTGCTCGATAGCCATCTCTAGCAGGGTCAACCTGTTGAGAGTGGCTAAGGAGATGTTCTCTAATATCCAGACAAGATGATGGCTGACTATTAGCTCCAAGGTCTTTCCTACACAGCTCATTAAGGTGATATTCCAGTAACTACTTTCAAATGTTCCGTTCTTTCCTTGTTTGAGGGGAAGTATTAAAATTGCATCCCTAAACAGGTCGGGATAGTGTCTTGTCTGCCATATCAAATCTGAATGTTTTAAGAGGATTTTGTCTGATGATGTTAGCAAGCGTTGCACTATGCTGCATCAGATTTGGTCATGACTGGGTGCAGTATTATGAGCCACAGATAGTGCCAAATTCAGACCCTACATGGCGAAAGGGCAGCTGGAGGACCCAAAATTGTTGGACCTGAAGTCCAGCCACCCCTCTCCATGGTGACAGTGCACTGGTGGAATTCTTGAACTTGACTGGCAGTGGCAGTGGTCACTACAGAATCCTCTATCATTGTCTGGTCGATGTCTCCAGTTATTGTTTGGAGATACCCATTTCAGCACTGCTGCTGTAGGCAACCAACTGCATTTACTGGAAATCCTCTTGATGGCTTTCCACACTTTTGCAGAACTGGTAAAACAGTTGAGAAAGTCCAGGAACACTTGTCATGACTTTTTCTTCCTCTCCTTGATGATGTGTGGAGCTCTGGCTCTCATTACTCAAAAGGCTGCAAGATTTTCTGTTATTGATGATGATGATGTCCCACACTCCTTGACAGAGCGTAGGGGACGACGCGGGAGACCCGTATCACTGTACTAGGCAAGGCCTTAGCGAAGGTGGTTTGCCATTGCCTTCCTCTGATCATAATGGGAATGAATAATGATGATGAAGACGACAACAACAACACCCAGTCATCTCGAGGCAGGTGAAAATCCCTGACCTCGCCGGGAATCGAACCCGAGATCCTGTGCTCAGGAAGTAAGAACGCTACCGCGAGACCACGAGCTGCGGACTTTCTGTTATCGGGAGGCACTTAAAATTGTTGCAGAGCTGCACACCTGATTGGAATTGCACAGTGGCATGCAGCTGCCCACCAAGGAACAGGCTGCCTTCTAAAATGACCTGAGGACTTTGGGATGGATAAGTCAATGACATGGTAGATCACAGGTGCGATGTACTCCACCTATTCTGGATTCTGCTCTGGTGTTCAAACACAGTCATCTGACTAAACAGTGTCTATTTAGCTCTGTTTATCAACCATTTCGACAGCTTTCTTTCAAGGATAGCTCCATCTGGTAGGTGAATGCAGAGTGGAAAGTGGTCACTGGAATGTAAGTTATCAGTTACTTCCTACTATGCAGAGTCTGTGGGGCTAGGGAACAGAAAGAGATCACAGCTGAGGACCACATAGTAGCAGCAAAGAAATGAGTGAAACTGCATGTGTTGAGACATCATGAGGCTCTCTAAAATGCGAGCCCGAGGCAAGTAGAGTGTGAACCTCATAATACAATTTGGGCACTGAACTCTTCCAGCAGGAGAAATGGTCAGGGGAGTTGCTCCATAAGATCTGAGAATCTGTCACTTCATGTGAATGCGTGTGAAACAATCTTGTGACCCACATAAACTCAAACAGTAACTGCTTTCAGATCGGTAACCAGGGATAGAGTAGAGGAGTGGGGTATTTTACTGACCAACACAGCTACCCCCCCCCCCAAAAAAAAAAAAAAAAAAAAAAAAAAAAAAAAAAAAAAAAAAAAAAAAAAAAAAAATTTTGCCCTTTCCCTAGCCAATTCATACTTGTGGTGGAGGATATGGCACCACAGCATGGGGGTATTCGTAGGTTTAAAATGTGTTTCTTAGCCAAGAGTTTCAGTTCCTCCACATGCCTCCTGGACCCATTAATGGAGCCATTTATCTGCAAGACTTTTCTTTCACTCTGTCTTTCTGCTGGGATGGGGATCCTGCAACAAATGGAAGATTGGTCTGGTGGCTAGGTGGTTTCCCCAGGGAGACTTTTTATTGTGTTGTATACAAATCATTAGAACTGTCAGAGAGGAATGAGGTCTACATGGTCTGATGGTTTATGGCCTGTGTTCTTTGCATCTGATGCTTCCAATGTCATTTGTTCACCCGAGGAGGTTTTGCAGAAACCTCCATGGTAGTGGTCGTGGTATTGGTACTGGTAGTGGTATTGGTATTGGTACTGGTAGTGGTAGTGCTGGCCTATTTACTGAAGTCTGGCCTTTTAGGTGCCAGAAGCTCTTCAATATCAGCAGCTGTGACTTTCCTGATGTTTAGGGGGACCTTTGGCCTCAGGAATAACATTAGTTTTACAATGGCACTGACAAAGATGCGTATTAGTGACAACACTGGCAACTCCCCTTTGTATAGAGGCACTGACTTTCAGAATATGCTTTTTAAGAGCTGAAGCAAATGAAGTAGTGAAAGTTGGAGGCTGCACAGTCCTATAGATTATTTTTGCCCTCACAATATGGATACCATTCCTTTCCTCAAAGTAGATGCCACAGCCTCTATTCCAGGAAGAATGATCCACAGGGCAATTAACACACTCTGGAGGAGAAGAGTGAACAACGCCTGTGTGAGCAGCCTTACCACATTTGTCGCAAGTGGCTTCTCCCTCACACGTTAGAGTAACGTGCTGGGAATGGATTGGTGACATTTTAAGTAAAGGAAACTGCCTCGATATGCTCTGGAAGTGTATCACAAAGGTGTTGTGTAGCTCTGTTCTGATTGCATATTCCCCAAGGCATTTAGCTTTACGAAGGTTTAAGGTGGAAAACTTTCTACTTACATTACTAACTTGAACAGATATGTGTATGCAAAGAAGGTCTTAAACCTACAACAAACATTAATTTCTGAATATTCATCTATCTGCACTCAGACAGCATTTTATTAGTAAATAAAAATACCTAACAGGATAGCAGTAAGTGAGGAAAATTCATCTGAGGAGGCGGCAGTTTACAGAAAACTGTCTTTTTTAATTTTTATTCTTTTAGTTAAAGCCGTTCTTGTCAAATATTTGCCATGAAATACCATTTATACGTGATAACTAAGGTGAAAATCTTAAAATTTTAGTGATAAAAACAATAAATATATTTAATTTAAGTTTTAACTTGCTCAGCTTACTCTTCTAAACCATGCTGTATGGAAACAGTTACACTGTAAATTGATAGCACTGTTATAGTGCAGACACTTCAATGTGGCAGTTTTGGCTGGTAGATGTTTTGAACTATGGTCATGTAGGTAGACGTTGGGCCTGAACTATCACACTTAAGACACTGCCAATCTCGGCAAGCAATTTTGCAGTAACTACAACATTATGGTTTGTGTTCTATGCTCTGCTTCATGTTGTGCAGTGCTCATGTTTTGTTTTATAATTTTGGAATGAGCAAAGAGACCAATCCTGGTCCATTATGGGGTTGAGGTATGACTCTGAATAAATTGGTAATCCATATGGCCATCTGTCAAATTGGTAATTTGTATGGCCATCTGTCCTGTCTGCTTTGGCAGAAGCACAGATAGCAGGTGTAGACTGCAATCCTGCAATACAGAGCTGAGGCTTGTTAGCTCATAGTACTCCTCTCCCCACAAGTGGTCTAAATTCCTGTATGTTTACATGAGTACCTGAATGGTACGTTGAAGTGTTTGCTCTATACCATATACTCCTTTGGCCTAAAGTCTAATTCTTACCTTCATTAATACTTCTTGCCAAGTCCTCCAAAACTTTTTCTTGCCTTGATGAGAGAGCCTTCATCTCAGAATCCAGCAGGGCAGCTGCATCAACACTATTTCTGCACATTTTTAGTCTATCCTCAGACTTGAATGATGGAGTAATTCTTTCAGCATCTGACTTCCAAGACACTGAGTGATGTGGAAAATCAACAGCACCTTATAAGAGAAAATGCACCAAGCTTCACTTGGGTGAATGTGAAATGTATTTTTATACATGGGTTGATATGTAAAAATATATCTACTGTGTGTTCATGTACAGAAATGAATAGCCAGTCAGTTTATGTAATAATGTGCCACATAATGGTTTTAGCAGATTGTATTAGTATCCAAACAAACTCCAAATGCCTGAAGTTTGAAAAATGTTAGATCTAACTTAATTCAACAACTAACTTTGTGTGTTCACTGATGGGTACTTACGCTATGTGATCAAAAGTATCCGGACACCCCCAAAAACATACGTTTCTCATATTAGGTGCATTGTGCTGCCACCTACTACCAGATACTCCATATCAGTGACCTTAGTACATCATGAGAGAGCTGAATGGGGTGCTCTGCAGAACTCACAGACTTCAAACGTGGTCAGGTGGTTGGGTGTCACTTGTGTCATATGTCTGTACGCGAGATTTCCACTCTCCTAAACATAACTAAGTCCACTGTTTCTGATGTGATAGTGAAGTGGAAATGTGAAGGGACACTTACAGCACAAAACTGTACAGGCCGACTAAGCCTGTTGACTGACAGAGGCTGCCAACAGTTGAAGAGGGTCGTAATGTGTAATAGGCAGACATCTATCCAGACCATCACACAGAAATTCCAAACTGCATCAGGATCCACTGGAAGTACTATGACAGTTAGGTTGGAGGTGAGATAACTTAGATTTCATGGTCGAGCGGCTGCTCACAAGCCACACATCACACCAGTAAATGCTAAATGACGCCTCGCTTGGGCATAAACATCGGACGATTGAACAGTGGAAAAACGTTATGTGGAGTGAGGAATCACTGTACACCATGCGGAAATCCGATGGCAGGGTGTGGGTGTGGTGAATGCCCAGTGAACATCATCTGCCAGCGTGTGTAGTGCCAACAGTAAAATTTGGAGGTGGTGGTGTTATGGTGTGGTAGGTATCAGAGGGATCTGTTGAGTGTTGTTGTCCACCTGCCTCAGTGAATTCAAAAATATTCGGCAAGAATTTGAACTTCTATACCTATCATCCTATTTCACCTGCAGACAGCTGTAACAGTTCTCTCTTCTCTCCAAAATCCAGTTACTTTTTTCTTATGGCAGGTACTAATAAATTTTAATGTAATAGACATCTGAAGAAAGATAGTTTACATCTATACGAACTAGATTCCAAAATATTTCACAAAATGTTCATTAATATTTGTCACATCAGAAGAAATTAGGGAAACTGACAAGTGCTGATGAGGATGTTAACAGACATAAACATCTACCAAACAATAGTATACCCAGAACTATAAATAAAATTGGAAATACATATATCATGCACTGTAATGTAAATGGTTTAAACACTGAATACTTGAGTGACGAACGCTCTAAAATAGGTTAACTGCAACTTTTTTGTACGAGTTTCAATATGTTAAATATATCACGCACTGTAATGCAAATGGTTTAAATACTGGATACTCAAACGATCAAGTTCAGAAATAGACAAACTGAAACTTTTTTGTATAAGTTTAAAAATGTTGGAGTAATTTGTTTAAATGGACACTGGTTTAGTGAACGTACCGTAAAAATCTTAAATAAAACTGAAACCTTCATGATGACTACCGTAACAGTATTTATAGGAAAGAGAGTCATGTTGAAGTCCATGTATTCTCATTTATTTGATTTAAATTAAGATGTAAGATGCGAGTTTTTCTACTTAAATAAAGAGAGTATTTTCTAAGTTTGCTGTATCGAGATATGGAACCAAAGAATACGAACAGAGTGCTTTTGTTAACTGTGTCAATACGTGAACCTGAATCCATAGAAGATAGAAGGAAATGGTCTCACAAACCTTTCTAGTGAAAACAATTGTGCCATAATCAAATTTTTGGCCAAGCACGAGTTGTCCATGAAAATGGTAAAATTGGATTTTTTTTTTTTTTTAATCGACCCATGTAAGGATCATTTCATTACATCAGTAGAAAAAAAATCTGGGACAACAGAAGTTTTATAAAACTATGCTAAATAAACCAGAATAGAAACGATAAAACGATAAAATCTATAAAAATTGATATTTTGGAACTTTTTATCATCATAATAATGAAGTTAATGGTTTAATCCCATATGATCATCTCTGACTGCCAAATTTTGTGGATCAAGCCAAGTTCGCGCGCGCACCTCTGTGTGTGTGTGTGTGTGTGTGTGTGTGTGTGTGTGTGTGTGTGCATGTTTCCTTTTTTTTCTGGCAGAGTCTTTGGCTGAAAGCTAACAAGTTAGTGTCTTTTCACTGTGCTTGTCTGCAACTCAACATGTAACCGTTATGGTAAGTAGAACTCTTAACTTCTCCTTACATCGTAGAATTTTTTTAAAAAATAGTTAGTGAAGATAACTCATTTCATATCAATTTTTGCAGATGACTTGCAATTAATATGATATTTTATGGAAGTTTATAGGCACATGGTGGCAGTGTAAGAAAGAAATATTTGGAGTAAGAAGTTAAGTACATGGAGTTTGAAAGCAGCCAATAATGACTGAATGCTTCTATCAAAACTGTTCTATATGCTTGAATAGCATTAAGTAAACAATAAGCATATAACATTTATTTACAAAACAAGTGCATCTATATCTACACTTGACAAACCACCATGAAGTGCATGGCAGACGGTACATCCCATTGCACCAGCTATTAGAGTTTCTTCCTGTTCCATTCACATATGGAGCGTGGGAAGGATGATTGTTTCAATGCCTCTGAGCATGCAGTAATTATTCTAATCTTATCCTCATGATCCCTATGTGAGCATTACGTAAGGGGTTGTAGTAGTCTTCGAGTCATCACTTAAAGCAGTTCTTGGAACTTTGTTAATAGACTTTCTTTGGATGGTTTATGTCTATCTTCAAGGGTCTTCCAGTTCAGTTCCTTCAGTGTCTCTGTGATACTCTCCCATGCATCCAAACAAACCTGTGACCATTCCTGCTGCCCTTCTCTGTAGACATTCAGTATCCCCGGTCAGATCTATTTGGTACAGGTCCCCCACACTTGAGCAAAATTCTGGAACTGGTCACACAAGTGATTTGTAACCAATCTCCTTTGTAGACTGATTGCACTTACCAAGTATTCTACAAAGAAACTTAAGTCTACCACCTGTTTTACCTATTACTGAGCCACTTCATCATTCTGCTTCATACCCTGAACTGATATTATAGTCATAGCATTTTTTTTTTTTTTTTTTTTTTTTTTTTTTTTTTTTTTTTTTTTTTTTTTTTTTTGTGCACAGTTCTACATTTCTGAAAATTTAAATCAAATTGCTAGTCTTTGCAATTCTGTGAAATCTTATCGAAATCTGACAATATTTATGCAGCTTTTCTCAGATAGTACTTCATTATACACAACTCCATCGTCTGCAAAAAGCCTGATTTTAATATTAATATTGTCTGAAAGGTCATCAATCTACAATATGAACAACAAGGGTCCCAACACACTTCCCTGGGGCACACCCGAAGTTAATTCTGCATATGACTCTCCATCTAAGGTAACATGCTGCGTCCTACTTACCAAAAAGACCTCAATCCGGTCACAAATTTCATGTGATAACTCAAACGATTGTACTTTTGACAATAAGCATAGGTGTGGTACTGAGTCAAATACTTTTTGGAAATCAAGAAACACTGCATCTATCTGACTCAAGCTTTCAGTATGTCATGTGAGAAAACTGCCAGTTAGGTTTCACATGATTTCGAGACCCATGCTCGTTGACACTGAGGAAGTCATTCTATTCAAGATACCTCATTATGATTGAGTTCAGAACATATTCTAAGATTCTGCAATAAATAGGTGTCAAGGATACTGGATGGTAATTTTGTGGATCATTTCTACTACTCTTTTTGTAGATAGGTGCGCCCTGTGCTATTTCCCATGAACTGGGCACAGCTACGATAATTTATAGGTAGAAGAGGGGCTAACTCAGCCAAATATTCAGTATGGAATCTGACAGGGATTCCACTGGACCCTGGAGTTTTGTTCAATTTTAATGATTTCTGCTGTCTCTCAATACCACTGACAATAATACTTACTTCACTCATCTTTCCAATGGTACAAGGATTAAGTGGGACAATTCTCCTGGGTTTACCTGTGTAAATGGACATTTGAAAACAGTGTTAAGCATTTCAGCTTTTGCTTTGTTACCCTCAATTTCAGTTCCTGTCTCATTTGCTGAAGACTGGACACCAACTTCAGTGCCACTAACAAGCTTTATAGGCAACCAGAATTTCTTTGGTTTTTGTGAAATATCATTTGGCAATATTCTATTAGGGTAGTCAATGAAGGGGTCACACATTACTCTCTTAACAACTAAATGTGTTTCATTTAGTATCTCTCTCTATAGCCCTACACTTTGTTTTATACCTATTATGCAGTAATCTCTGCTCCTTTAGGAGTTTCATTTCATGTCCACTTCTGATACTATGTTTTGCCCAAACAGTCTCACATGCAGCTTTAGTTTCTATCTTTGTGGATTTGATTTTCTTGTCTGTTGCAACAAATACACCACTTGCCATTTCCCATTTGCCTACCCTTTCGGAACACACTTAAATTTTTTCCCAAAAATCTCACAGCTATCAATTTCAGGTTTCAACCAGCTTTTTGTACCTAGTATTATGTGAGCTTCACTGTTTTTCAGGAGTGCTTCAATCTCTGGCATGTTTTTGTGAATGCTTCAGCAATTAACCATTAGGATTTTAATACTCTCACCTGTGGGAGGCATTTCTTTCAATCTTACACTGATACTTCTGGGTTTCTTACAGCTGTTGTTATCTGCACTGGACAGAGAGTTGTCTAATCTAAAAAAACCCTTGTGCACACACCACACATGGTCAGCTACCTGAGTAGCAGCCTCTGATGTGTAGTGCAAACTTAACTCATTTAGGGGGCACATACAGGTCTCAACCCTACGATGCAAGTCCACCAAGTCACAGCATAGCTTGTCACAAAAGCCTCTGGTTCAGTTCCTTCCACTTGACTCAAAACCAAAGGGTCTAGATTAGTTCTGGAGAAACACTGCAAATTGTGTGCTTTGCTAAACTCCATGCACAAGGCTGGCCTTCTCAACTTCTCTGCCAATTGCTGGAATGACCGAAGTAAGACCTCGAAGCCCAGACAACAGGCATCATTTATTAAAATATGTGCCACAATCTGCATTTGGTTGCACCCTGTTCCTTCAATGGTTGCTGGAATAGCCTCTTCAATATGTTGAATGAGACCCTGAGGGCCCCACGTATACACAATGAGTGCACCTGGTGTCCTTTCTAGACCCTTGCTGCCATTGCCCTAATGGGTACCATCATTTGCTACAGGTTTGAACTGCTAATGATTAACAGACCCTACCCTGTTGTGTTTGTCTCCTGTTGACACTGAACAAAACAGGTGAAGTGACTCCCACTGTTTCTGTTTCAGTAAAAGACAACACCACAAACTTGTTGGATTTGGGGATTAGTACAACTCTCTGAGTCCTCCCTGGCCCCCAACCACACTGTATAGGACACTTAGATCCACCATTGACATGCCACTCACGGCTACATGGCCAAGTAGTGACAGATCCTGTACTTTCTGCAGAGGAGACTGGATCCACAGGGGAGAATAGTACCTGAGGTACCTATGGTACTGGTATCATAGGTACACAGCTCTCGGGAACACTTCCAACACACTGATTTGCAGCAGCTGCCAATCATTTGACAGTAGTCAGGGTGATTTCCAGCTGCTTATGAACGTCAACTACCTCGCCCCATGTTTGAGAACAGCATTCACTATGGGCTGCATTTTGGCTGGTGCAGTGTATTACAGGGTAGTGAACAAATAACTTTAAATTAGGCCCACTGATTATGTTTTAATCTGTTGCGCTAAAAAGATGTTAATTCCCAATAAGAACTGAAGCAAAAACACAAAACGAGATATCGATGAAGGCAAAATATTTTTACGTTAATTATCGTTGATTTTGATGTTAATTATAGTTGTTAGCAAACTTGAAAACGGAATTAATTTATTGCTTAAACTGTTATACCAATGCACGCATGTTGAGAACAATACCAGTAGAAAGCATTGTATTCTATATGTAATCATAAGGTGGTGGCTCAGTAGGTGTGTCCTGGAATGCAGTGCAGAAGATGTCATGGTCAATCCAATGTCAGTCTTGGAAAATTTTGTTCCACTTACCACTTCTTTAGCCCCTGGCAATGTTTGTTAATGTGCAAAATATTGAGTTGTTTAAGTTTAGGACTCAGAGAAAAACAAAACTGTGTGGCAGATGTTACAGCTGCAGCAATTGACTTGCACAATACAACATAGCAGTCAGTGCACCAGATGAGGAGCCTGAATGAACTGTAGCTTAAAATGCTATTTAAATCTGTATAAGAACAAGAAATGAACAAGATGGTTCAAATGGCTCTGAGCACTATGGGACTTAACATCTGAGATCATCAGTCCCCTAGAGCTACTTGAACCTAACTAACCTAAGGACATCACAAACATCCATGCCCGAGGCAGGATTCGAACCTGCGACCGTGGTGGTTGCGCGTTTCCAGACTGAAGCGCCTAGAACCACTCGGCCACAGTGGCCGGCAAATGAACAAGAACATAACAGATAATAATATAAACTATATTTTCCAGCCAAATTAGTTTCAAGCTATTTATTCAACTACATTAAAATGTATACAAATCACCGTTTATAACTTTGGGATGAAAATCTGCATTGTCAACATAGGAATTGGAAATAGGAATAAACTGTGGCTTCCGGTCTACTCTCAGTGTCTGCTCATTTTCTGTAACAGCAGCCCTGATGAAATTACTGCTTCTTGTTTCATGCATTTCAACTTTGAAGAGTTTTGACTCTGTTTTTGTTCCAGCTTACAATGCACATGTAGTTACATAGTGATGGAATGTAATAATTGTGAAGCGCATCTTGAAATTACACCCTGCCACTCATGGACCCTTTGTTGGTCCTTTTCTTAATATTGACGTGGTTTCTTTTTTTTTTTTTTTTTTTTTTTAAAAAAAAAAAAAAAAAAAAAGAGCTGACACAATACGACTTCCAGTATAAAATCTTTTTCGGTTGGGGAGAAATTGAACATCACAACTTTCTGGTTACTTTCCTCCATTTTTACAAAACAACACCTTCAATAATAAATACTAGGTATCTACAATGTACAATTAATGTCTGCAACCAAAGTGCAATAACAGTGTCAATAGCTGATTTTACCAGTGTTGTCAAGGATGTTTCATGGCAACCTGGTCAACACTGTCCCTGCCCACAGCATCCAAGTTGTGCTTGTGTGACGTGTGTGCTGTAAAGCCATGGAAATCATGTTGCACGTTACTTTTAAAAAAAAGCAATTATTAACAGTTCTCACCCTACACATCTACGATATTATCATATTTTTACATAGTAATTTAGAATCATTTACGAAAAACTATTTCAATCACTCATGTAATATGAGAAATATTGTTCATTGTTTTACTTACATGCTCAGATTCCCCAATACATGGGAATTACAATTTACAAACAATTTTAGGACAGGAACATTCTGAGTATGAAGCTAGACTCAATGGGGTGGGTGGTGGGAGGTGTGGAGGGTGGGGCTGGTGGGTGGTGTGTGTGGGTGTGGGTGTGATGGGGAACCAAGTTAGTCTTTGTCAGTAATGATATTATTTACAATTCAGTTGAAGATTTCATGAAGGATGAACTGAATATTTGAGCAGGATATAGTTGGTCAATAGTCTTTTCACAAAGAAGTTACATTAATGTTAAAATACTATGATCTATGATATCTTACTAACTATCCTGTACTCTAATTAAATGATAAGCATCTGTTTGGAATGAGCTGAAAAAAATCACAATTCACAATGTTCATTCATGTTTTGTTTTCCTCATCACATACAAAAGATTTTATACTTTGTTGTGACAAGTGTCACTGCAAAAAACTTGTCACAGTCTGACTCAAATTATCTATCTTTAGAGACTCTTGCCATGATAACGGGATTGTGCCTTTGGGTGGCTAGGTGATTGTGTGTGTGAATGTGTGTCCTTGTGCTAGGAAAAGACTCACTGCTTGAAAGCTAGTGTAGATGCTGTTTCCTGTTATGTGTATCTGTGCTCCTCACATCAATCCACTATAGGTGAGTAGTTGCCTTTCACTTATTTGAAATAAAGAGCTTCCTCTAAATCTACAAATGCTATAAATATAGATTCATCTTTCTTCAGCTTTTCTTCTAAGACAAGTTAAATGGTCAGTTTGCTTCACATGTTTCTACATTTCACCAAAATCCAAAATGATCTTGCCTTGGTCAATCCTAAAAAGTCTT
Organism: Schistocerca piceifrons; assembly: GCF_021461385.2. Lineage (NCBI taxonomy): Eukaryota > Metazoa > Arthropoda > Insecta > Orthoptera > Acrididae > Schistocerca > Schistocerca piceifrons. The sequence goes on along the minus strand of NC_060138.1, from coordinate 735,657,229 downwards.
TCCATTCTTCTGTGAATAATTTGTGTAAGTATTCTGAAACCATTACTCATGAAATCAATGGTTTGATATTATTCACACCTATCAGCGCATTTTTCTTTGGTATTGGGATTATTACATTCTACTTGTAGTCTACGGGTATTTTGTGAGTCTCTTATCTGTTGCATACCAGGTAGAGTGGTTAATTCTCCCAAGAGAGCCAATAATTCTGAGTGAATGGTATCTTAGCCAGCTCTTTCAGTGCTCTGTTACATTACACTTACAGAATCAAATCTTCCATCTCTTCTTCTTCTTCTTCTTCTTCTACTCCCTCTTTACATTACATAATAGTTTCTTCAAGGTTTTTTTTTCTCTCTTTCTGTAATGTAATGTATGAATGACATTCCACTTAATATTCAATAAGCAGAATTGATACTTTTTGCAAATTACATTAGCACTCTAATAAATTAAATCATGGAGAAAGCAACAAAAGAAACTGTAAATGATATTTTCCAAATAATTATTTGGTGTTCTCAGAAAACAGCCTCTCGCTCAATTTTGAAAACACACACTATATTAAGTAATGTACAACAACTAGAGTCATACCAACAATTGACGTGGTGCACAATCAGGAATCAAATATTCAGTTTGGTACAACAAATAGTCATACCAACAGCTAATGTAGTACATGAGCAGGAGTCAATAAATAGGGTATAATGCTCCAAATTATAGGTGTAAATATTGAAAAAACCTTGAACTGGAAGAAGCATGTTTCTGAGCTTCTCAAACAATTAAGTTCAGCTACTTTCGATCTTTGTATAATTGCTAATCTGGGAAACAAAAGCATTAAAATTCCTGACAGATTTCTCATATTTCCACTCAATAATGTCTTACAGAAGAATTTTCTGGGGTAACCCACCACTTATAAAAAAAGTACCGATTGTAGAAAAACAAGCAGTAAGAACAACATGCGGTGTTCACCCATGGATGTCATGAGATACCCCTTCAAGGAGCAAGGCATTTTCACTACATCATCACAATACATATATTTGCTAATGAAATTCATCATGAATGATCAATTACAATTTGAGAAGAATGGTGAAGTAAAGACCTACAACACTAGAGAGAAAAATGACCCTTAATGCCCACTATTAAAGCTGTCAGTGCCCCAGAAATGAGTTCAATATGCAATATACATATCCTGTAAAATGACTTGTTCTACATCATTTTCATGAAAGAATCATTCAAATGATCTATGGAACATGTAGCTAACTAATGGACTAACTAATTTATGGAGTTTTAATCTGTAGTTCATAACCAATAAATTTTGGGCATAGTCCAAATCTACTTCTTGAAATGTAATGGGTGCAGTTTTGTACTTGCTTTCAACCATTCATAATACCAACATAGCAAGGCCATGCGGGCTAATGTTACAAGGTCAGATTGGTCAGTCATCCAGATGTCCCAGCAACTACCAAAAATTCTCCTCACTCTTCTTCATGAACCCTATGTTAGTGTAGTCTCTCCACATACACAACTTGATGAGGATTCACCTGATATCTGTATTGTTGAGATATAAAAGCCACTTCTCTGTCACAACGTTGATGGTTTGTAATGAACAATTATAGGGGAATGGAAGTTGAATTCATCAAAGTGAAATTTCATAATAATCAGAATTACAGGGCATACCAATGCTGGAGAGAGTTAAATTTAAATTGAAAAATGAGGTTCATAAGTCCATCACCAATTTGTTTGTTAAAATAATCAAATAATGCTATAAGAAGTATTCGTAAGGCAATTTGTTGCCTCCATACTAACCAGATATTAACTCCTTTTCCAGCTTTGCTAGTATGGAACTCTGTTGCTTCTTCAGGTGGTCCACCTTATTTTCCAACAAAGATACTTCTCTTAAAACATTCCTTAATCTCATACTCCCATGCATGACAGGGCTACCCTGCTTATCAAGACATGACCTGTCTGCCAGCTGGACTGGTTCATCAACATCTGTTTCTAGGCATTCAAGTAGGATTTCAGCTTCTTTTTGGGGTGTAGTGTTCATGATTTCTGGCTCATTTGGTACCTGTTGACCTAGAATAAAAAACATTTTTATCATGTGCAACACATAATGTGAATATATAAGTTACAATATTTTGTGTATTATTTATGGTTCATTATTTATGAAACAACAAAAATTGCAAAAATAGCTAGCACAAATGATGCAATGTTCAAATTTTATAACTGTACACAGAATGACTGACTTTTATAAAATAATAGACCCAGAATCAGTCACATATTCAGATTAATGCTTTCTGCTAGAAAACAGCTTACTACAATATGATGACAGAAATTCCAGGATTGAAAAAAAAAAAAAAGGGCAATAGGCGGGCACTCATATGCAACTGACTGATGTGTGTTGCACAGAGAAATGTAAAATAATACATAATTTCACTAGTTTTCTTACAGTAGTAATCTGACTAACTCAACAGCTTCACTGTAATACAACGTTTTACCATGTTAATAAAGGAAATAAATTTCCTGTTTTGAATGACTGAATAATCAGTTGTTAGCTGGAACCAGTACTGGTTGTGAAACTGTGAAGTGACTAATCAAATAAATACAGTAGTATGAACTATTTTCAATCACAAACTTCTCCATTTAACTTTCATGTTAGTGTTTGCACAATTTCACTAATTTTTCAGCCCCCCCCCCCCTCTCTCCCTGACACACACACAAATACGTGTGTGTGTGTGTGTGTGTGTGTGTGTGTGTGTGTGTGTGTGTGAGGGAGGCTTTGTCCTTAAACTGGGAAAAGAATGGCTCCAACACTAAATCCATCAAATCAATCAACACCTATATCAAGAACCCCACCCAAATTTTCCTCTCCAAAAATTACCCCACAGAATTGGTTGGCAAAGAAGTCTTGCAGGCAGCCTGTTCCTGTCACTTAACAAATGTATATCTCCTCAAGCCACCATACAGTATATTGTAGAGGGTAATTTATACCACCATTAGTCATTACCTGTCCTGTTCCATTCGCAAACAGAGCAAGGAAAACATGGCTATATGTATACCTCCACACAAACCCTGGTAGCAGCAGATTTGTTCTGAAGTCAGCAACAAATGTCATTTCTCCAAACTTTCTCATTTGGATTTCACAAAAAGACTGTTGTCCTCCCTTCTCATTTGAGTTCATGGACCACTTCTTTAATATTTTTGTGTTGATCGAACCTACAAGTAACAAATCTAGCACCATACATAAGAATTGCTTTGGTATCTTCCCCTCAATCTGACCTGCTGGGGATTCCAAACACTTGAGCAGTACTCAAGAATTGAGCTCATAAGTGTCGTTTATGTGGGTTCCTTTATAGATGAGTTACACTCTCGCAGAATTCCCCCTTTCCTACAATTGACTTTACAAGCTTGTTCTGTTTCATATCGGTTTGCAATATTATGCCTAGATATTAATTGGATGTGACTATGTCAAGAAGTACACCACCAATGCTGTATTCAAACATTACAGGATTGTTCTTCCTACTCATCTGCATCAAATTATATTGTCCCTCATTCAGAGCAAGCTGTCATTCATCACACCAAACAGAAATTCTGTCCAACTCATCCTGTACCCTTCTCCAGTCACTTCCCCTACATTATGGCATTATTAGCAAAACAGCTGCATACTGCTGTTCACCCTATCCATCAGATCGCATGCGTGTGCAGGAAACGATAGGTTCTGTCACACTTTCTTAGGGCATTCCTGATGATACCCTTGTTTCTGATAAACACTCGCTGTAGCTCCAACTTCCAACAAAACCCAAAAGGACCCTCCTCGCCACACATGCCTCAATCCATTACTTCACTAAGAGTATGACTCTTTCAAGTATTAATGAAAAAATCTTACCCTGACACACTTCCCACACCACCCACTATCACCTTCCGTGACTCTTGTAACACACTCATCTAACCTCTTAATGTTCCCAGGCAACTATCACCTCTACCTCAAGGTTCCTCCCCTGTAATCATTCCCACTATAAAAACTGATCTTTATAAACAGCCTCTACCACTATATTTAGCCCCACCACTGACAAATCCTACAACATAAAAGGCTGAGAAATATGTACAACACATGTTGTTTACCAGTCAATGTTACAGCATGCCTCTTTACATAAGAATGCTCACCACTGAACTAGCTCAGTACAAAAGAAGTGCCCGTCTAGGGAATACCCATGACCCAGCTATTGAGCTTGCTCTACAACATGACTCAAAATATCTGAATGCCAGCTACACCATGGGGCCATTAGGATGCTCTCACCCAGCACTAATTCTCCTGAATTCTGGATGTGGAAACTAATTCTTCAACATATCATCGAACTCTGTCATCTTCTAGACCTTGACTACTATTCACAATGCACTCTTCCCCCATCCTCACCCCTCTCTAAATACAGAAAAATTAATTATTTTCACAATTATTTACCGTATTTACCCAAGTATAAGATGACCCTAAATAAAAGACCTCTTTTTATAAGGGACTCCTTGAGAAAATTTATTTTTAATGTTGTTGTTGTTGTGGTCTTCAGTCCTGAGACTGGTTTGATGCAGCTCTCCATGCTACTCTATCCTGCGCAAGCTTTTTCATCTCCCAGTACCTACTGCAACCTACATCCTTCTGAATCTGCTTAGTGTATTCATCTCTTGGTCTCCCCCTACGATTTTTACCCTCCACGCTGCCCTCCAATACTAAATTGGTGATCCCTTGATGCCTCAGAACATGTCCTACCAACCGATCCCTTCTTCTGGTCAAGTTGTGCCACAAACTTCTCTTCTCCCCAATCCTATTCAATACTTCCTCATTAGTTATGTGATCTACCCATCTAATCTTCAGCATTCTTCTGTAGCACCACATTTCGAAAGCTTCTATTCTCTTCTTGTCCAAACTATTTATCGTCCATGTTTCACTTCCATACATGGCTACACTCCATACGAATACTTTCAGAAATGACTTCCTGACACTTAAATCAATACTGGATGTTAACAAATTTCTCTTCTTCAGAAACGCTTTCCTTGCCATTGCCAGCCTACATTTTATATCCTCTCTACTTCGACCATCATCAGTTATTTTACTCCCCAAATAGCAAAACTCCTTTACTACTTTAAGTGCCTCATTTCCTAATCCAATTCCCTCAGCATCACCCGACTTAATTAGACTACATTCCATTATCCTTGTTTTGCTCTTGTTGATGTTCATCTTATATCCTCCTTTCAAGACACTGTCCATTCCATTCAACTGCTCTTCCAAGTCCTTTGCTGTCTCTGACAGAATTACAATGTCATCGGCGAACCTCAAAGTTTTTATTTCTTCTCCATGAATTTTAATACCTACTCCGAATTTTTCTTTTGTTTCCTTTACTGCTTGCTCAATATACAGATTGAACAACATCGGGGAGAGGCTACAACCCTGTCTTACTCCCTTCCCAACCACTGCTTCCCTTTCATGTCCCTCGACTCTTATAACTGCCATCTGGTTTCTGTACAAATTGTAAATAGCCTTTCGCTCCCTGTATTTTACCCCTGCCACCTTTAGAATTTGAAAGAGAGTATTCCAGTCAACATTGTCAAAAGCTTTCTCTAAGTCTACAAATGCTAGAAACGTAGGTTTGCCTTTCCTTAATCTTTCTCCTAAGATAAGTCGTAAGGTCAGTATTGCCTCACGTGTTCCAGTGTTTCTACGGAATCCAAACTGATCTTCCCCGAGGTTGGCTTCTACTAGTTTTTCCCTTCGTCTGTAAAGAATTCGTGTTAGTATTTTGCAGCTGTGACTTATTAAGCTGATAGTTCGGTAATTTTCACATCTGTCAACACCTGCTTTCTTTGGGATTGGAATTATTATATTCTTCTTGAAGTCTGAGGGTATTTCGCCTGTTTCATACATCTTGCTCACCAGATGGTAGAGTTTTGTCAGGACTGGCTCTCCCACGGCCGTCAGTAGTTCCAATGGAATATTGTCTACTCCGGGGGCCTTGTTTCGACTCAGGTCTTTCAGTGCTCTGTCAAACTCTTCACGCAATATCGTATCTCCCATTTCATCTTCATCTACATCCTCTTCCCTTTCCATAATATTGTCCTCAAGTACATCGCCCTTGTATAGACCCTCTATATACTCCTTCCACCTTTCTGCTTTCCCTTCTTTGCTTAGAACTGGGTTTCCATCTGAGCTCTTGATATTCATACAAGTCGTTCTCTTATCTCCAAAGGTCTCTTTAATTTTCCTGTAGGCGGTATCTGTCTTACCCCTAGTGAGATAGGCCTCTACATCCTTACATTTGTCCTCTAGCCATCCCTGCTTAGCCATTTTGCACTTCCTGTCGATCTCATTTTTGAGACGTTGGTATTCCTTTTTGCCTGTTTCAGTTACTGCATTTTTATATTTTCTCCTTTCATCAATTAAATTCAATATTTCTTCTGTTACCCAAGGATTTCTACTAGCCCTCGTCTTTTTACCTACTTGATCCTCTGCTGCCTTCACTACTTCATCCCTCAAAGCTACCCATTCTTCTTCTACTGTATTTCTTTCCCCCATTCCTGTCAATTGCTCCCTTATGCTCTCCCTGAATCTCTGTACAACCTCTGGTTCTTTTAGTTTATCCAGGTCCCATCTCCTTAAATTCCCACCTTTTTGCAGTTTCTTCAGTTTTAATCTACAGGTCATAACCAATAGATTGTGGTCAGAGTCCACATCTGCCCCTGGAAATGTCTTACAATTTAAAACCTGGTTCCTAAATCTCTGTCTTACCATTATATAATCTATCTGATACCTTTTAGTATCTCCAGGGTTCTTCCATGTATACAACCTTCTTTCATGATTCTTAAACCAAGTGTTAGTTATGATTATGTTGTGCTCTGTGCAAAATTCTACCAGGCGGCTCCCTCTTTCATTTCTGTCCCCCAATCCATATTCACCTACTATGTTTCCTTCTCTCCCTTTTCCTACACTCGAATTCCAGTCACCCATGACTATTAAATTTTCGTCTCCCTTCACAATCTGAATAATTTCTTTTATTTCATCATACATTTCTTCAATTTCTTCATCATCTGCAGAGCTAGTTGGCATATAAACTTGTACTACTGTAGTAGGTGTGGGCTTCGTATCTATCTTGGCCACAATAATGCGTTCACTATGCTGTTTGTAATAGCTTACCCGCATTCCTATTTTCCTATTCATTATTAAACCTACTCCTGCATTACCCCTATTTGATTTTGTGTTTATAACCCTGTAGTCACCTGACCAGAAGTCTTGTTCCTCCTGCCACCGAACTTCACTAATTCCCACTATATCTAACTTCAACCTATCCATTTCCCTTTTTAAATTTTCTAACCTACCTGCCCAATTAAGGGATCTGACATTCCACGCTCCGATCCGTAGAACGCCAGTTTTCTTTCTCCTGATAACGACATCCTCTTGAGTAGTCCCCGCCCGGAGATCCGAATGGGGGACTATTTTACCTCCGGAATATTTTACCCAAGAGGACGCCATCATCATTTAATCATACAGTAAAGCTGCATGCCCTCGGGAAAAATTACGGCTGTAGTTTCCCCTTGCTTTCAGCCGTTCGCAGCACCAGCACAGCAAGGCAGTTTTGGTTATTGTTACAAGGCCAGATCAGTCAATCATCCAGACTGTTGCCCTTGCAACAATTTTTAATGTATTCTGACTAATTAAAATTATGAACTGTTTTATCAACTTAAAGTACCTTCCAAAAACTTAACATTACGCCTATTCTAAATTTATGTCATTTATTGATTGTCTACATTTTGATAATACTAGGGAAAATAAAATAAACAAAAAGAATGCGCACAGGCTGCCCAAACTCTTATGGGAATCGTCACCTTAGTTGGCGCGAGTAATGAGTGGATGGGCAAATATCTATTAGGAACATTACATATGTGGATTGTGGACAGTTGGGAATGTGAGTCTCACGAGAAGCGTGCAAGGGATAAGTCCCTGCAGTCGCACTATTCATCTGTGTCCTCAGTGGCTCAGCTTGACAGAACGTCTGCCATGTAAGCAGGAGATCCCGGGTTCGAGTCCACATTTTCAGCTGCGCCATAGAGGTATATCAACAACACCTGTCGGCAGCTCAGGGTTTCAATCAATCATGATTTATTAAAAAGAAATGGCTTATAATTTTATGAAAAGGATAGTTGCTACTCACCATATAGCGGAGATGCTGAGTCGCAGATAGGCACAACAAAAAGACTATCACATAATAAACTTTCAGCCAACAAGGCCTTTGTCAAAAATACACACACACAAGCGAACGCACATGCGCAGGCACAAACCCACACACACATGACCGCATTCTCTGGCAGCTGAAGCCACACTGTGTGTCTGCAGTCATGTGTGCATGAGTTGCGGTTTTGTGTGTGTGTGTGTGTGTGTGTGTGTGTGTGTGTGTGTGTGATCTATTTTTGACAAAGATCTTGTTGGCCAAAAGCTTATTCTGTGACAGTCTTTTTGTTGTGCCTATCTGCAACTCAGCATCTCTGCTATTTGGTGAGTAGCAACTATATGTTTCATAATACTGTTACATTCCATCCTGGATTTTCCATTGTTACAGATGTTTCCTTAAATTTTCGGACTGTTTTATTTTCTACCTTTTCTGCTTATCAACCCTGTAGTCTGTGGTATCACTATTTTTAATCATCATCATCATCATCAACAACAACATCATTATCCTAATACCAGAGCTCTGAAATTTATATCTTTGTTGTCACAAATAGCTGGCTGTTCCTTCAGAATATGTTCCTATTTCTGAGGTGGTTGTTCTGGTGGTAGCTGAGAACATAGCTGCTTTCTCTGAATGCATATTGGCTTTTGCTTCTATACTGACATGAGAATTCACAATGTTTCTTGTTCCAAAACATATTACCTGCTCCCCACTCTCTCATTGGATGTTTAGAACCAGTTGACACACCACCTCATTACCGTCATACATCGAGGTGAGCAATAACAACATTACGACAAGAAAAAACGTTAAGTACACCAGTGGCCTCTATCTAGACTTTTACCATCTCCTACAGAAATGATCACTATTGTTGAGCATTTGTCCAATTTTTAAGTAAATTTGATCCCAACCCAACTACCAATGGGTTCAAGCAAACTGCAGTCTAAATGTGGTAGATGTTCACAAAAAGCCAAATGGTATGTTTTCCCATAGTTGGCAACATAATGAAATATGCTGTTCGCTCACTGCTCCCCTTCCTGGAATTGTGCTTGCTTTCAGTCAAGCTGGTGTCATTGTTCCACTTCAGCCCTCCTGTAGCAACTGTGAAAAGCAGACTGAAATATCTTCTAGTGTTCAGGTCATATGTAACAACACCAACTATGGTTATACAAAAGTAAAAGATCAAAATTATGATTCAGTCCCATTCTCAATCTTTCACTTCTCCCACAATCTAGTGATGCAATCTCCACTACGGACCTAGCCTCTGTAATTTATTCTTGCAACAACAATTACAGTCAGTTTACTGTGATTTATTTCCTTTGTAAGACATTTCATTCTGGATTAATTTTCTTTCAACTAAATGTCACCATCATGTTCTAAAGCTGATTAAAAGCTGGTAATGTTTTTACCCAGTATTCTAATAGGGACTGAATTTCTCATTTGCAATCCACTGTGTAAATCATTACAGTCTCTCATAGCCAAATAAAATACTGGTCTGGGTTATGAATCAACTAATGGTACCGAAGGACAATGTTTCCATTTTTGAATGTTACTTTTACTTAAAAAGCAGCATTAATTAATGTTTGTTTACGGTACCCACACACGTATGAGAACATTTATTGCAAACCTGTTCAGATACAACAAAAGTTTAAAAGATGATAGAATTTAATGATATTTCCTGACATGTTTCACAAAATTGTCAAATTTTAATCATTGGAATAGATTGTTGTAGTGGCTGGTTAATAGTTTCTTGCTTACATCTTGCACTAGCACCACGCGAGTCAATGTCACACAATAATTCAGGCAACAATGATACTGTATCAAGCACTTTAGCATATCGGGAAACCCTAATCCTGTTGAAATGCAAGTATCATTTGCCGAGCCCTGCCCTTCTGATATCTTCAAAATAAATCCGCAAATGACCTCCGTAGCCAAAGCTTCATCTCTAAATGTAAGACGACCCCTATAAAAATAAATGAAAGATGACCCCTATAAATGAAAGACTACTCCTATACCCTCTACTACACAACATGAAAATGTTGGCCTCTGCCGGCCGTGGTGGTCTCGCGGTTCTAGGCGCTCAGTCTGGAACCGCGCGACTGCTACGGTCGCAGGTTCGAATCCTGCCTCAAGCATGGATGTGTGTGATGTCCTTAGGTTAATTAGGTTTAAGTAGTTCTAAGTTCTAGGGGACTGATGACCAAAGATGTTAAGTCCCATAGTGCTCAGAACCATTTGTTGGCCTCTGCAGCAATAGTTTAATCTGCCATTTTTAAGACAATCCTGTATTTTTCAAATGCTGAATTTTGGGGGAAAAAAACTCATCTTATTATCGGGTAAATGTAGTATTCCCCCCCCCCCCCCCCCACACACACACCCCCACCCCCATCCCTTCCTTCACTTTTTCCACTTTTCTCCTAATCCTTAATGGAATCATTCATCACTTTTCATTTGGCTTTGTGTTTAATCAATATTCATCTTTCACTGTTGTCCCTTCTACGAAGGTTGAATGGACACCAATACCTCCACTTCGTTAACTGGATTTGGATGGGAATATTTTGATAAATAAAATGCAGAAATAATCCTTAGAATGTGAGTCTTTAATTGCCAATATTCACTTTTCCACATAATCACCAGCCAATTGGATACATTTCTGCCAACGGTGAACAAGTTTTCTGAAGCCGTCATGGGAGAAGTCGACACATTGTTTCTGCAACCACAACCTCACAGTTCTCTCAACATCTTCATCAGACACATAATGATATCCCTGCAGATCGTCTTTCATTATCGGGAACAGATGGAAGCCAGATGGTGCTAAATCTGGACTATATGGAGGATGCCGTATGGTGGTGAGATTCAGTCTCTGAAGTTCTGCTGTGGTGGCACATTTATGAAATGTGTGGTTTGGCATTGTCATGCTGCAGGAAAACATTTCCCTTTTCCTTTCGGACCCTTGTTAGCTGTCATTTCAGAGTTTGCAGCTCTGAATTTATTGTTGTTCCATCGTCAAGGAAATCAATGTGGATAACACCATCTACATCCCCAAATACTGTGGCCATGATTTTTCCAGCTGAGGGCTGCCCCTTGAATTTCTTTTTCTGGGTTGAGTCTTTGTGTCGATATTCCATAGACTGACGTTTCGTCTCCGGGTCATAATGGTGTAAAAACATTTCGTCTCCTGTCACTATTGAATGGATAAAGGCGTCACCTTCACTCTCATAACGCAAGAGGAGTTGCAAGTCTGTGCACTTTCATTTCACGAGTCAGCATCTGGGGTACCCATCTTGCACAGATCTTCTGATAGCCAAGCAAAACAATAATGTGACCCTCACATTCTTGTGAAATGCCAATTGTGCTTGCAGTTTCTCTCTGAGTGATATAACGATCATCCTGAACCAATCTGTCAATATTTTGCTTGTGAAACTTGGTGATTGCTATCACAGGATGTCCAACTCTTTGTCAAGCAGGTCAGATGTTCCCGGCTCAACATCTTTAAACTTACTCGCCCAACAATGCACAGCACTCACATCAACGCAATCATCATAAACTGCTTTCATTCTCTGATGAATCTCCTTTTGGGCGACACCTTCTGCTGTCAAGATTTCAATGACTGGTTGCTTAAATCATATTGACCGACCATCTGCACAGGGTTCCATACTTTACACAATCATTCAATGCTAAGGCTTCCTGCTAACTGGAGCTGTAGAGAAGAGGCTATGGAACAAGCCAGACCTGCCGTATACCAATGCTACCAACTGTTGAAGAGTTATGAAGGGGGAAGCATTACTTTTCAGTCAACCCTCGTATCACATATGAGCTGAAGTTGGCATAGAACATATCTTTGACTTCCTCTCTCTCTTACACCTTCACCGCTATTCTTGTCATATTGTTCTCTCAGCAGGTGGACTCCTCTCCTTCTGTGATCTAACTGACCTGCCACTCCATTCCGATCTCTCTCAGTCACCCTTTTTGGTCTCTGAGGAAGAAACAGAACAGAATTCAGAAAGCTAGAAATAGTTTTTATATTATTGAGTGTTCCTATTGGTAGAACTTAGTATTTCACCTCCAAAAGGTATGTGCTGGACAAACAATCTCTCTCCTTGTAATTTAACAAATTTTTAAACTGAATTTGCCTTTTGATACAACAACAACTTGCATCCCTAGTGTTGGGAATTTAAATATTTCAGTGAAGCACACAAACTGCAGACTTATTATTGTATATGCATATTACATGTCCCGGCACATGAAAACGAGGACAAAGAATATGTACAACCCTTTGAAATGGGGGCAGCAGAGGGGATGGACTATAAAATACCACATGGTATTTCATGTTTACATAAAATCTTCTTTTTACACTTCAAGGAGTGGATGTTGGCCTGTTCCAGATCCAAAGGAAATTAACACAACTGTTGTCTCCATCTCTTCAATCACCCTTCTATACTATCTTTTCCAGTAGCATTAAAATGTAATGGCTGCCATGGCAGATGCTCAGGTGGCATCTTTCGGATGTGATTATATTACTTCTTTGGTAGTGCCTAATCTGTTCTGTCATTGTTGTTTTCATGTGCAGTTGCTGGTTTTATGTCTTCACTCGCCACTCTCTCAATGTCAGTCCGAGCAGGGATCTCAGAATCATCATCTAAGCTGTTTCAATACTTTATTCCTCTTCTGCTAATTTGCGGATAGGCACAATTAAAAGATACTTGCACATAAGGTTTTGTCCACAGCCTTCACAGAAAAAAAGAAACACACGCCGTTCATCCACACAAGCAAGCATCTCATGCACACATGACCCCAACTCCGGCTGATTGGGCCAGAATGCCGTTGGAAGAAAAGGAACACACACCATTTATTCACACAAACAAGCGTACCTCGGCACACATGAATGCCAACTCTGGCAGCTCAGACCAGAACGTCAGAATGCATTCCGAGCCGAGCTGCCAGAGTCTGAGGTCATGTGCGTGTGTATTTTTGTGCATGTAATGTGCTAGCTTGTGTGGCTGAATGGTGTGTGTTTCTCTTTTTCCGGTGAAGGCTGTGGCTAAAAGCTTATGTGTAAGTGTCTCTACATTGTGCCTGTCTGCATCCTAGCATTTCGTATTTACGGTAAGTAGCAACCTATCTTTTTGTACATTGTTAATAACAATAATAAGAGCCAGACTAGAAATTCAGTAATCAGATCGGTGGGTCAATTAAGAGATGAAAAAAATATTGTAACAGAATGTCATATTGGGATACAAGCAGAGTAAATTTAGAATCTGAATAGTTGAATTGTAAGAAACTAATTTTAAAAACCTAGTACTGAAAACAACTGTTGTTAGTTGATCTGGACACAATGTCACAATGCTGCAAAAGGCTTGCAGAAAAGAAAATCTAGACACAGATGTTGTTGGAGCAAGGATGACAGTTACTACTATACTAAACAGACTGTACAAGTGACAAATCTATGTAATGCCTTGTTATTTTGTACCTGCTACATAGCAAATAAGTCATTTATTAACAATTAATATGAAATAAAAATTGTAAATTAGTATTTTAATGATGATGTGTCTCAAGTTTAACAAATTAAGAGCCAATTACTGTGCAGTTATTGGCATGTGTCACATACTGTGATGTTTCATGATTTAAAACACATGCAATTCCCAAAGGAACATTTCAGGCTTATGATTTCAGTAGCAGAATCAAGTAGATAGCTTTCAGCGCTTGATTTTTCTCATCAGCATCCACAGCCACACTCCATGTCATTACACTTGATGAACATCTCGCACGGTTTCACTGTAGGATTAGTATCTGTAAGTGATCCATGAAATCTTTTTTGTTTCTATGAATCTAATGGTGTAATTCATACACTGTAGTATGTTACTGCTGTGATATGTTTATTTGTTCTTTAAGACAGATGATTCTTCCCTCAGAACCTACTGTGAAAAAATATTCGTGTGTTTCTTGAGCAGCTCATCAAGAAATAACCTTCAACCTACCAATCTACATCCATACACGTACTCTGCAAGTCACCCTATAGTGCATTGTGGAGCGTATAAGGTATGATGCATGATGGAGTGTATCTTATGCTCATACCTTTGTTAGCAGCCAACAGTGGGGAACCGAGTCAAATGCTACGTGGAAATTTGTGAATATGGAATCTGCCTGTTGCCCTTCATCCATGGGTCACATGACATCATGTGAGAAAATGGCAAGCTAAGTTCTGAACAATCTACACTTTCTAGATGCGCACTGATTTGTGGACAGAAGCTCTTCTGTCTCAAAGAAATTTATTATATTTGAACTGAGAACATATTCAAGAATTCTGAAGCAAACCAATGATAAGGACATCAGTCTGTAATTTTGTGGGCTTGCTCTTTTACCCTTCTTATATACAGGAGTCACCTGCACTTTTTTCCAGTCACTTGAGACTTTGCGCTGGGCCAGTGTCATAGAGTACTCTATGTAAAACCTAACTGGGATTCCATACGCACCTGGTAACTTACCCCTTTGTTCACAACCCTTCAGCTGCTTCCCTTTGGCAGGGATGCCTGTTACTATTTCCTCCATACGTGATTCTGTAAGATGGTCAAATGATGGTATGTTATTGCAATCCTCCTGAGGAATGATTTCTTCAATACCAGATTTAGAACTACGGCTTTCCTTCTGCCATCTTCTACTGCCACACCAGACTTGTCAAAGAGTTACTGGAGAGAAACTTCAACCTCGCTTAATGATTTTATGCAGGATCAGCACTTTCTTGATTTCTCTGCAAGATCTTTTGCTAAGGTATTATGGTGGTCATTGTTGTACGCTTCATGCACCAATCTTTTTACAGACACGTGAATTTCTACTAATTTTTGGATGCCATCATTCGAACTTTTTTTTTTAAACTATAGTGCATTGTGGAGCGTATAAGGTATGATGCATGATGGAGTGTATCTTATGCTCATACCTTTGTTAGCAGCCAACAGTGGGGAACCGAGTGTAACCAGCTCGGCTTCCTCAGCAGTTTCTGAATTTTGTTGTTACCGTATTTACTCGAATCTTAAGCCACACTCGAATCTAAGCCGCACCTGAAAAATGAGACTCGAAATCAAGGAAAAAAAATTTTCCCGAATCTAAGCCGCACCTGAAATTTGAGACTCGAAATTCAAGGGGAGAGAAAAGTTTTAGGTCGCACCTCCAAATCGAAACAAAGTTCGTCTAGTTGTAATATGAGACACAATTTAGGTCGAATGAATGACGATACAGCTGCAGTAATTTGGTTCGAGTCGTAAGCTTAGCAGTTACGGTTTACCAGGTAGCCATTGCTACGCGTCACGCGCTCCGTCCGTATTTATACGGATATCCTTCCTTTTTCACGTGCTTCGTCTGGTTTGAATTGATTGCTTATTTTTCTTTGATCTGATAAGTGCTGTTCTCTTTATTATAGGTGTTTACGTCACTCCAAGCTGAAAATGCATTACTGCACTGTGTCATGCATTGTTTGTCGCATTCTGATAGTGCGTGTTTACGGCCTGTCGCCGCTCGCGGCGTGGCTTGCTTTTGTGCGCGCTACCGCCGCTTGCAAATAAAAAATAGAGAAGAGTCGTCTCATTAGCGAAACATTTGTTGCTACTTACACTACTGCCTTCTTTGATAATGATCAACAAGAACCAAATAACAGACTGTGTATGACAGATGATGTTCTGAACGAAATTTTAGCGAAAATTTTTCTCCGTTCCAAAATCTTTGCAGGCGCCTCTTTAGTTCATTACATTCTGCACAGGAAAGAGACATCTTAGATTTAAAAATCTAGTCAGTTGCCGTGCTTTATTTCTGACTGTATCACTATCAGGCATAAGAATAATACGAATATAAACATGACATGATATGTATATTCTTTCCCGTTTGCTGTTGTCTCACTCTAGTTTCGTAGTTTATTAGGCAGACAGGATTTAAATGAGATAGTAGCAAACACGAAACAATACATGGCAAAATGTTTATATTCGTATTAATCTTATGGCGAAGAGAATACTACATGTGATTCACAATTCATAAAAGGTCCTATTACCAACCATCTCTTCTCACAGGTAGGAAAAAATTCAGAACGTAGAGTTGGCCAATTGACAAACATCCCAAACAGTCTTGCCAGTCGGATTTTCGTAGTACATTGAAATGCTGCTACATTCGAAGATCAACAATATAGAATTTGTATTTACTTCGTTGGATAATGTACCAAAATGCAGTGGTCGAAACTCTGGGCGGAGGAAAAAGGCTCGTCTTCCACTTTTTTTTTTAAATTTATTTACTGATGCAGAGATTTTGGTGCCAGTATGTATCTTTGTGCCTACAAAGCATGCCTGTGTGGCGCTACATATATTCGACGGCAGAAGTTAGTTGTGGCGGCACCCACCAACATTTTTCAGAACTCCCGCTTGCTTTGCACTCGATTCTAAGCCGCAGGCGGTTTTTTGGATTACAAAAACCGGAAAAAAAGTGTGGCTTAGATTCGAGTAAATACGGTAAACCACAGTGGATCTCGGTTCAAATGGCTCTGAGCACTATGGGACTCAACTGCTGTGGTCATCAGTCACCTAGAACTTAGAACTTCTTAAACCTAACTAACCTAAGGACATCACACACACCCACGCCTGAGGCAGGATTCGAACCTGCGACCGTAGCAGCAGCGCGGCTCCGGACTGGAGCGCCTAGAACCGCACGGCCAGCGCGGCCGGCTAAAAGTGGATCTTTACCATCCATAATCAACTTACTCGGCACATTATTCTCTAGGGCATGATTTACAATCCATTTAAACTTTGCAGCTCTACATCCGTCATACTGGAACTAAGTGAAATCCATTTATTTTCTAAATGGGATGCCAACAACTACTTACCTGCTCTTTCTGGCAAAACCATTCTCCTAGCCTTCTTATAGGCTTATTCATTTTAGTAACATTTGTAGTTGTGTTGACATCACGGTCACTAATCCTTGTCTCTGTACTGACACCACTGACAAGATCAGACCCATCTGAAGCTACAAGTTCTAAAATATGCCCATAGCATGTGGGCTGACGAACTAGCTGCTCAAACAGTTTTCAGAAAGTATGTTCAGAAGTACTCCACACGACTGCCTTTTTGTACCACCGGCAATGAATCCATAGATGTCCCACTTTATTCTCAGTAGGTGAAAATCGTTTGCAATGAATACCACATAATCTGGGTATGTCTGCACTGCTGAGAGTAGGATTTCTTTGTATGAGTTTCAAATTGTCATGGGAGAATTAGGTGGCTGGCAAAAGTATCTGATAATTAATTTTAGCTCACTTACACTAGTTACCAATTAGAAATTTTGTGTAAGTCATGTTGTATCTCCTAAAGTCACTCAACAATGACACCTTTCTGAAAACCACAGTATTATCAACAAACAGTATCAGATTTCTGCTCATCTTGTCTGTCAGATTATTTATGTGTAAAGAGAATTAGGTCAGGCCCTAAATTCAAGAGCCAACTGGTGTGGCCAAGTGGTTCTAGGTGCTTCAGTCTGGAACTGCACAACCTCTATGGTCGCAGGTTCAAATCCTGCCTCAGGCACGGATATGTGTGATGTCCTTAGGTTAGTTAAGTTTACGTAGTTCTAAGTTCTGGGGGACTGATGACCTCAAATGTTAAGTCCCATAGTGCTCAGAGCCATTTTAACCTAATTTCAAGAAATTTGTTACAAATACTTCAGCAATTTACTGCTAAAATTTTGACAGTCTAAGTGTCTTTACTTTGTATGCAATCTGATTTTGCTCTCTGCGTATTGACTGGTGAGCATTCATCCACAATTGTCAAACTATCATGTAGCCTAAAAAGCCCCATGTGCACTCCACACCTACCAAAGTAGCTGCTTACATTGTGTAGTGCACTCCTGACCCATCATGGGCAGTCCTACAATTCCCCATCCCATATCGCAGGTCCAGAAATCTGCTGCCAAAGCCATCACAGAATCAACAATGCCTTTGATTGAGACCTCAGCTTCAGTTCAAAAGACCTGATCAATTCTTGAAACAAAGCTGCAAACTGTGACACCCTATCCATCCTAGTAATAATAGCATGATAATTAACTATAAAAACACACACAAAAAGCTAAATACATAATATAAGGGGCATTCAAAAAGAAATGAGCCGAAGTATGGAATGCGCAAAACCAGTGACAGGAGGGTAACATCGTGGCGTGTGTAACGAGGGGTGGTTCCGACCAGAGTGTGGAAGTTCACAGCCTGTCAGTAGAGGGCACAGTTGCACGTCACGTGACTACACAGAGCTAGCAGTAGCATGCACCAATCATATAACACTGCCAGTCGCATTGCAAACAGTGACGAGGAGGCATCAAAAGAAGAGCAAAGAGGTGGTGTTCGTTTTCTGACAGCGGAAGGAGTAGGAGGAATGGACATTCATCGACAAATGTCACAAGTGTGAGGTGAACACTGCACGTCCCTTGCAAGGGTCAAGGCATGGCACAAGCGCTTCAGGGAAGGATGGATGTCGTTAGCTGATGATGCACGGTCTGGAGCACCACACTGCACTAGTGATGATATCATCCAGCTGGTGGATGCACTCATTACCCAGGACCGCTGCCTGATAGTGAAAGCCATAGCTGCTGTGGTCGGATTGATCGTCAGAAGTGTTCACAAGGAACGACTGCACATGTGCAAAGTGATTGCCCAATGGGTGCCCCACAGTCTTCAACCACACCAGGAAGCAAGTCGAAAGGCCCTCTGTCTTGCTCATCTGCAGCACTAGGCTCTGGAAGGGAATGTGTTCCTGACACAAGAGGTGGCTGGAGATGAGTTATGGTGCCATCACTTTGAACCAGAATCAAAATGACTAAGTCTCCAGTGGAAGCATCCAGGGTAAAAAAAAAAACACCTAGGCCATCCACACGAGTGCAGGAAAGGTTATGCTGACATTCTTCTTTAGCCAAGATGGCCCCCTTCTCATTCACTTGCTGCAGCACGGGACAACAGTGAATGCACAGTGTTACTCGCAAACCTTGACCAACCTTCGCCAAGCAACCAAATGAAAAGGACCAGGCAATCTCACCCATGGTTGCCATTGCAGCCCCGGGAATTTTAGGAGACAGCCATTCACCGCCTTGTGTCGCAGTGGACAAGTGTCTCAACAGCCAGGGTCAATACTTCTAACATACAGGTACTGTTTCAGTAATTCTGTCTCCAGGTTTATATATAATAGAGGGAAACATTCCACATGGGAAAAATATATATATAAAAATAAAGATGCTTTAACTTACCAAACGAGAAAGCTTTGGTATGTTGATGGACACAATAAAAAACACAAATACACACACAAATATTCAAGCCTTCGCAACCCCTGGTTGCTCCCGGGATTGGAATGACTCCTTACCCTCTCCCTTAAAACCCACATCCTTTCATCTTTCCCCCTCCTTCCCTCTTTCCTGATGAAGCAACCTTCGGTTGCGAAAGCTTGAAATTTGTGTGTGTGTGTTTTTTATTGTTTATATTGTCTCTACCAACATACCAACGCTTTCATTTGGTAAGTTACAGCTTCTTTGTTTTTTATATATACACACACACACACTTAACATTCTTCACCTATAGTGGCATCTACATGAATATGAAAATAGAAGCAAAAATCTTCAAACAGCCAAGATCACTACAAGCTAACTTATACAATACATTTATACAATACATTTCAATGAATCTCGAATGTGTCACATCATAAAAATACACATTCTCGGAATGTCTTTTTACGATGTGACATGGTGAAGATTCACTGAAATGTATTGCATAAGATCTGAAGATGGCAAGTTAGTTTGCAATCTAAATAAATACTGTAAAGTAGCTATCTTTGTTGTTTGAAGTTTTTTACGTCTCTTTTTCATTCTAAATATGTATCTTACTACTTTTCTCAAATGTCACCAACAGACGCTGATGCCTTACTGAGCTGTGTGACTGGCTGCTTTATAGAAATGACAACTATGCTACAGACTGCATAATCTACACTTTACAGTTACTAAAATGCGAGATTACACCTCTTAAATATAAAAACACACACTGGATTTACAAAGTAAACTACAAAAAAACATAAAAAGCTAAGTATGTAACTTGCTGCTCTACTGGTGCATCACAGATAGCAGCTGGAAACTAACTAGGTTGAAATGAATGATCACTGGCTGCTCAAAACAAACAAATGACAACTGCACCACAGACTGCACAACAATCTCCGTATTGACTCAGAACTTCTTTAACCGTCTTATACAAACAGAATTAAACCTTGAAAGCATTTAACAGCTCACCTGAGTGTAATGATTCTGCCTCTGATAACCACCATGGTGTTGTTAGAAATACCTCCAAAAATGATTTCCTTACAATCACTACAATTGGTCTCTTACTATATCCTTTGACAAATGGATCTGTGTAATCAGTATTCCTCAGTTTATGTTCAGCCAAAATCTGGAAATAAAAAGTTTAGTACATGAGAATGACACTTTTACATATGAAATTTTCCTTCACTCTTCAATAAAAACACACACACACAACAACATACTTCAATACTTTCAACATAGAAGAGTACTGTACCTCGTATTGCACCCACTTCAACTGAATATTATTACTGAAAAATGGTGGAGGTGGAGAGAGAGAAAGAGAGAGAGTTATGATAATAGCTTGGAAAATGTTAAATTATTAGTTTTCCCCCTTCCTGCCAAAAAACGTATTACTGTTACAGCATTATATTTTATGTAACATTTGCTTGTGCACAAGTTCCAGATGTTCAGCATTTAAAATACTAAGCTGATGATATATCACAGTTGATAGATTAGCAGATTAGCTTACACATGGAGGCAATGATAACAGCATATCACAGAGAACAGAGTGAGTTGTCCATTCTGCTTTAAAGTAAACCAGCTTTTCAAAGGGTGTACCAGGAAACTTCAGAATGACAGTGATACCTAGATGCAAATCATGTATTGTTAGTGTAAATAGTGACAAGATGTAGCATTGTGATATGATATGATGATAGTGTAACAAATGAAGAGTGCAGGGGACTTACAATTATTTGGATAAGTGAACAAAATGGCTGAGAGGCCACACCACCACTCAACTTTAAAATGAAGAAGTAAGTTCATTTTAAAGATCAGTGTTAATCTCTCATCTCAATCATTGTCTACTGTTCATCTCCAACCTCTTGTTGTCACAATAATTCCCCAAACTGCGTTTGTATTTATATACCCACAAGATCAAATGGTTAACAAATATTATTATCAATAAAAGTGAGCAGACCTGCATCAGTGGGGAAATAACCGACACTCATTGCTGGTGAACAATTTCAGAACATTTACCTCTTAAAATCTGAAGAAAACAAAGAAAGCTTCCAGTATGTCTTCAAGCAAAAATTTCAAAATTCAGTGGATAAAAAGCTTGCAGAAACAATGGTTTCAACTGCATAAGAGGCTGGTGGCTCAAATTAAAATAAAGGTCAACTAGGAAACTTTTGTGATAAAACTCGAAATTTACTTCAACTGAGAAGGGAAGTTATAATTTAATCTAATGTGACGTTATGGAGTATCTGAACTATGTAAAATACTGAGAAAATATATGAAGGCTGATTTAAAGAAAAACAATGAGGTCATTCTAAAATCCAGCTATCCCTGAGCATACCCTTCCCTTCTCTACTCGAACCCCTACCCCTCTCCCCAAGGACATTCTCCAGATGCTGCATGCAGTACACTGAAGCCCTGTCCCATCCCTACCACCCTACACATCCTCATAGGTAGTACCAATATCCTCTCCAACATCTACTCTGCTATCCCTTCTCCTTCGCACCCCACACTACTTCTGCACGCCCACTCTCCACCTCAGCAAATATTGCTGCTTACCTCAGAAGCAGTTGCAGTCAGGATTAGCACCTGGAGACAACAGTGGCTGTGTGTGTGTGTGTGTGTGTGTGTGTGTGTGTGTGTGTGTGAATGAGAGTTTTCTATGTTGGATGAAGGACTTAGTTCAATAGCTGACTATATCTAGCATTCTTTTTCATTGTGCTTGTCTGCAACTCTACTTGGTGAGTAGCAATCTATCCTTTCCATATTGTTGTTACCCTCAGACATACAATCATATGTATGAGCAACTATAATATTCTGGCCAACTACACTGTACTGTTGCTGCAGCCCTGTTGGAGACTCAACAGCATGTTGAGTGGTCACTTTAACTCCTTCCTTTATTTGTATTCACTCTAGCTCTTTTTAATATCAACTATATAAACAACTGTGTTGCCTCCTCTTGACACTGAGGTCAATGCTTTTCTCTCAAATTCTACATGAAAATTTCTCCCAGTTATTGAGCTTATCCTCATTATTCAGGAATCATTGCTGGGCAGTGGTTTTGAAGTAAAAATAAGCATTAATGTAACACATCCCATGTGTTACATTTGATAATATGGACCAATCCTTTTAAACTGTTAGTCTGATTATAAATAGCCTTCCACAAAAACACTAACAGCTATCTAAAGTGCAGATAATCCATGGACATTTTTGTATGCAATAATCTCTTGACTGTACAGACTTTAAGAATAACAAACAGCTTGCATACAGTTTACTCAACATGCAGACGACAGTTGTTGCTTGTCAGTTAACTGGAGACACTGCAAGTTTGGTGTTCAGAGATACCCAGCATCCCCACAAAACTATGTCCCACAGTGAACAGAATCATTTATCAAATACGAAAGCACATTCTTGAATGGAAGCCAACACTTACAAGTGAAAATAATTTTATTACATGAGCATGACAAAAGAACATATGGGTTTGAATTGCCTACCGAACAAAGTGCCCTCCTTTTTACACATAACATCAAAACTTTCAGAATAATAATCATAGCAAGAAGTTTCTGAAATCTTTTAGAAGTCAATATTAAATAAAAAATGGTACTAAGAGGGGGGTTGGATCAAACTTGGGATCAATTCTAAATCACCCAGTAACTAAGTGCTACCCCACACCCAATGACAAACAGGCTTTGTTGATATGTCTACATTTTTAGATGTTGCTTTAAAAAACCACACAAATTTGACAGGTTGATAGATAAAATGGAGTTACTTACCTCTACCAACTTTATCCATGGGAAATCAGCTAAAAACTGTTTGAAATCTAAATCTTCATGGCCTTCCTTGATAACATCCCTGAGGTAATGTTCAAAAAGCCTGAAAACAAACCATATGTTCTTTAATTCAATATAAACAGATGAGAGGCTTGCTTTTTGACACACAATAAAGTTTCATAGCACATGATATCTCCGAAAAATGATGCAAATCATCAACATGTCTATCAATAAACCATAAACATATTTCAATATGTGGTAACAAAACAGTTACAGTTCAATTTACACTCATATTAAAATGTGGCAATGCTTATAGTTATCATCCAAAACAAATTTTAAAAAATCCTTTAAAAGATAAATGGTAGTATGCCATAAGCTTATTGATAATTTTTCACTGTAATTTAGGGTTTCATTGCTTAAGCTGCGAAAACCAACAGACCAGCCAAAGAATTATAGACCAATCGTTGCTCAGCACCATATACAAATGGCTTGAGAGGCTTCTACACAACAGATTGAGCCTAAGATACTGGAATCAATGCCAGATGAGCAAGCAGGGTTTCAACCTGCAAGAGGCTACACAGACCAAGTACCCTCTCTGATAACTCATATAAAGGCAATCTACCAAAAAAACATTGATTTCTTTCAGAGATTTAAGTGCAGATCAAGATGCTGTTAGCAGACATGAGCTGTTATACAAACTATTCTGGATAATTCTATGCAGCTGTAACATCCTCCTCACTGATAATACGCTTGCAGAGACAACTTTTAAAGTGGTTACCAAGGCAAGAATTAGCTCCAACAAAATATTAAACATCAGGCTGTCACATGGCTTAGCTTTCCTTCAGTCTTTATATTTCTGACATGACAAATACAAAATCCAGGAAGGTCGGCTATGGAGAAAATTGGGCTGTAGTTGCACAACTTGAATCATTAGATGCCACCAAAAACAGTTTGAGCTGTGAGAGATAGCTGCTGAGTCACTATTTTCACTAATGGAGATGGTAGCTAAACACAACTAAGATGGAAGTATAGTGCTTCCACTTTAGTAACAGTCCAGCCAGAAGAGAACTTAATGTCAACTTTCAACAGCTATCCTAAATATCTACAAGTCTCCCTCCCTCCCTCTCTCTCTCTCTCTCTCTCTCTCTCTCTCTCTCTAAGAGGAGCACCTGACAGACTGCAGGTAAAATGAGGACAAATGTTAACATCATCCATAAACTGTCCAGCACCTTTTGTGGCGCCAAGGCAAATACGATTCACACATCAGCAGCTGAGCTCATCTAATTGGTGGTGGAATATTGTCCTCTATATACTCCTTCCACCTTTCTGCCTTCCCTTCTTCGCTTAGAACTGGGTTTCCATCTGAGCTCTTGACATTCATGCAAGTGGTTCCCTTTTCTCCAAAGGTCTCTTTAATTTTCCTGTAGGCAGTATCTATCTTACCCCTTGTGAGATAAGCCTCTACATCCTTACATTTGCCCTCTAGCCATCCCTGCTTAGCCATTTTGCACTTCCTGTCGATCTCATTTTTGAGATGTTCGTATTCTTTTTTTCCTGCTTCACTTAATGCATTTTTGTATTTTCTCCTTTCATCAATTAAATTCAGTATCTCTTCTGTTACCCAAGGATTTCTACTAGCCCTTGTCTTTTTACCTACTTGATCCTCTGCTGCCTTCACTATTTCATTCCTCAAAGCTACCCATCCTTCTTCTACCGTATTTTTTTCCCCCATTCTTGTCAATTGTTCCCTTATGCTCTCCCTGAAACTCTGTGCAACTTCTGGTTTAGTCAGTTTATCCAGATCCCATCTCCTTAAATTCCCACGTTTTTGCAGTTTCTTCAGTTTTAATCTACAGTTCATAACCAATAGATTGTGGTCAGAGTCCACATCTGCCCCTGGAAATGTCTTACAATTAAAAAACCTGGTTCCTAAATCTCTGTCTTACCATTATATAATCTATCTGATACATTTTAGTATCACCAGGATTCTTCCATGTATACAACCTTCTTTCATGATTCTTGAACCAAGTGTTAGCTATGATTGAGTTATGCTCTGTGCAAAATTCTACCACATGGCTTCCTCTTTCATTTCTCTCCCCCAATCCATATTCGCCCACTATGTTTCCTTCTCTCCCTTTTCCTACTCTCGAATTCCAGTTACCCATGAATATTAAATTTTCGTCTCCCCTCACTACCTGAATAATTTCTTTTATCTCATCATACATTTCATCAATTTCTTCATCATCTGCAGAGCTAGTTGGCATATAAACTTGTACTACTGTAGTAGGCATGGGCTTCGTGTCTCTCTTGGCCACAATAATGCGTTCACTATGCTGTTTGTAGTAGCTTACCCGCACTCCTATTTCTTTATTCATTATTAAACCTACTCCTGCATTACCCCTATTTGATTTTGTATTTATAACCCTGTATTCACCTGATCAAAAGTCTTGTTCCTCCTGCCACCAAACTACATTAATTCCCACTATATCTACCTTTAACCTATCCATTTCCCTTTTTAAATTTTCTAACCTACCTGCCCGATTAAGAGATCTGACATTCCACGCTCCGATCCGTAGAATAACAGTTTTCTTTCTCTTGATAACGACGTCCTCTTGGGTAGTCCCCGCCCGGAGATCCGAATGGGGGACTATTTTACCTCTGGAATATTTTACCCAAGAGGACGCAATCATCATTTAATCATACAGTAAAGCTGCATGCCCTCAGGAAAAATTACGGCTGTAGTTTCCCCTTGCTTTCAGCCGTTCGCAGTACCACAACAGCAAGGCCGCTTTGGTTAGTGTTACAGGGCCAGATCAGTCAATCATCCAGACTGTTGCCCCTACAACTACTGAAAAGGCTGCTGCCCCTCTTCAGGAACCACACGTTTGTCTGGCCTCTCAACAGATACCCCTTCGTTGTGGTTGCACCTATGGTACGGCTATGTGTATCATTGAGGCACGCAAGCCTCCCCACCAACGGCAAGGTCCCTGGTTCATGAGGGGCGGGGAGTTATATCTTAGTTTAATGAAATAGTATTGTTAAATAGTTTTATGTAATTTTTCCCTTCTAATAACACCTTATAATTAATTAAGAAAAGGCAAACCTACGTTTCTTGCATTTTTAGACTTAGAGAAAGCTTTTGACAATGTTAACTGGAATACTCTCTTTCAAATTCTGAAGGTGGTAGGGGTAAAATACAGGGAGCAAAAGGCTATTTACAATTTGTACAGAAACCAGATGGCAGTTATAAGAGTCGAGGGGCATGAAAGGGAAGCAGTGGTTGGGAAAGGAGTGAGACAGGGTTGTAGCCTCTCCCCGATGTTATTCGATCTGTATATTGAGCAAGCAGTAAAGGAAACAAAAGAAAAATTCGGAGTAGGTATTAAAATTCATGGAGAAGAAGTAAAAACTTTTAGGTTTGCCGATGACGTTGTAATTCTGTCAGAGACAGCAAAGGACTTGGAAGAGCTGTTGAACGGAATGGACACTGTCTTGAAAGGAGGATATAAGATGAACATCAACAAAAGCATAACGAGGATAATGGAATGTAGTCAAATTAAATCGGGTGATGTTGAGGGAATTAGATTAGGAAATGAGGCACTTAAAGTAGTAAAGGAGTTTTGCTATTTAGGGAGTAAAATAACTGATGATGGTCGAAGTAGAGAGGATATAAAATGTAGACTGGCAATGGCAAGGAAATCGTTTCTGAAGAAGAAAAATTTGTTAACATCGAGTATAGATTTAAGTGTCAGGAAGTCGTTTCTGAAAGTATTTGTATGGAGTGTAGCCATGTAGGGAAGTGAAACATGGACGATAACTAGTTTGGACAAGAAGAGAATATAAGCTTTCGAAATGTGGTGCTACAGAAGAATGCTAAAGATAAGGTGGGTAGATCAAATAACTAATGAGGAGGTATTGAATAGGATTGGGGAGAAGAGAAGTTTGTGGCACAACTTGACTAGAAGAAGGGATCGGTTGGTAGGACATGTCTTGAGGCATCAAGGAATCACAAATTTAGCACTGGAGGGCAGCGTGGAGGGTAAAAATCATAGAGGGAGACCAAGAGATGAATACACTAAGCAGATTCAGAAGGATGTAGGTTGCAGTAAGTACTGGGAGATGAAGAAGCTTGCACAGGATAGAGTAGCATGGAGAGCTGCATCAAACCAGTCTCAGGACTGAAGACCACAACAACAACAATTAATTAAAATACCTTCTGCAAACAATAAATTACTTAAACTGCTAACACATTGTCAAGATTTGCAGACACATTTAGATAGTTGAATCTGTCTTGTGGGTACAATGTGTTGTTAGTTCCACTGCATACAGACTGCATCAAATAGAACTTGTGCTGTATACTTAAAAATATAATTATATTGACCAATGAGTTTTTTTAACAACTCAAATGCAAGAAATTGCAGTGCCCTTACAATTAGTTTTTCATAGCCCACCTGTTTATATCCCACACTGCATACTGCAGCTGATTTTCTGTACAATACTGCTCAAGAGACTTAAGGAGATCAACATAATTTACAGGTGGCCAACTAATGTCTTCTGACAATTGGAGACTATGCATCAACTGCAAAAGAAATTTTAAAAAGTTTAATATTTTCATATTTTAAGGAGTCTGTTACACATGCAATTACTATACCAATTTTTCATACCTACAGAGGGAAGGGAGAGGTGGGCGTTAGGGGGTGGGGGTGGGGGGGGGGGGGGGGGAGTAAAAAGAATTGCCCCAAAGTCAAAAGTTATTAGAAGTAGAATAATTTTCCCATAAACATTAAATTAGAAAAAAATAATATGATCTTTGGTTTGTTTAGATCTTTAATTTCATTATTTTATTCTTACAACAAAAATTTTATAATTGCAAAATGGGAGTTATTTAACACTCTCCACATTAACTAACATGGGAATTTCATAGGAAGTCAGTATGAAATCCCAAGTCTGTTTAATGAATATTTTTCATCTACTGTAAAACTTAGAAATAAAAATTTCAGAGATTTCTAGGATAAACATGTAACTGTACCAGATAACTGTAGCATTTACACCATGTATCCCATATCCATTAGGACTGTGGCTATGGAAAATGGAAGTCATGGATTAATAGATTACAGTCTCCCACTGAATCAATACACAGCTGAAATTGTTTTAAAAGTGTTCTTAAATAGTAACTATAGTGCTTTTTCGGAACTGTATTTAGCAGTGAATACAGCAGCTGATCCAGGACTGTGATCCATATGCTGTCCAAAAATTGCACACAATCTTCACCTTGTGGGCTGGGACATTGCCATGGATGAGCAACCAGGAACCAGCTTCTAAGTATTCAGATCAAATTCAGCAAGTTCTCACCCACAAACACAAAACTTAATGTTGCCTCGCTGCTCCACCATCATTTTCCGACAAATGTCAGACACATACATTCGCAGACAGGACACCTACTGCAACTATGTTAGCACTTTGACCTTCTACATGGCTGTTGATGAAACTACAAGGATCGTAAACCACAAGTCACAACGAGGGAGCATTAGAGTTCGAAATATCATATGAGCAGTCCTAACAGAACTGGGACACACAGTGTATGTTTGCCTAATTGACATAAATTAAATATACATATATAGTACAGCAGTTTTAAAAATTTAGACAGTGCTTGACTTTATGGCCTTCCTTAGACATACACTATGTGATCAAAAGTATCCGGACACCTCCAAAAACATACGTTTCTCATATTAGGTGCATTGCGTTGCCACCTACTGCCAGGTACTCCATATCAGCGACCTCAGTACTCATTAGACATTGTGAGAGAGCAGAATGGGGCACTCCGCAGAACTCACAGACTTAAAATGTGGTCAGGTGATTGGGTGTCACTTGCGTCATATGTCTGTATGCAAGATTTCCACATTCCTAAACATCCCTAGATCAACTGTTCCCGATGTGACTGTGAAGTGGAAACGTGAAGGGACACGTACAGCACAAAAGCGTACAGGCCAACCTTGTATGATGACTGACAGAGACTGCCGACAGTTGAAGAGGGTCATGATGTGTAATAGGCAGACATCTATCCAGATCATCACACAGGAATTCCAAACTGCATCAGGATCCATTGCAAGTACTATGACGGTTAGGCAGGAGATGAAAAAACTTGGATTTCACGGTCGAGCGGCTGCTCGTAACCCACACATCACGCTGGTAAATAGCAAATGTCACCTTGCTTGGTGTAAGGAGAGTAAACACTGGATGATAGAACAGTGGAAAAACATTAGGTGGAGTTACGAATCACTGTACACCATGTGGCAATCCGATGGCAAGGTGTGCGTATGGCGAATCCCTGGTGAACATCATCTGCCGGTGTGTGTAGTGCCAATACGAAAATTCGAAGGTGGTGGTGTTATGGTGTGGTCGTATTTTTCATGGAGGGGGCTTGCACCCCTTGTTGTTTTGCATTGCACTCTCACAGCACAGGCCTACACTGATGTTTTAAACACCTTCTTGCTGCTCACTGTTGAAGAGCAATTTGGGGATGGTGACTGCATCTTTCAACATGATCAAGCACCTGTTCATAATAATGCATGGCCTGTGGCAGAGTGGTTACACGACAATAAAATCCCTGTAATGGACTAGCCTACACAGAGTTCTGACCTGGATCCTATAGAACAGCTTTGGGATGTTTTGGAATGCTGACTTCGTGCCTGGCCTCACCGACCAACATCAATACCTCTCCTCAGTGCAGCATTCTGTGAAGAGTGGGTTGTCATTCCCCAAGAAACCTTCCAGCATCTGACTGAACATATGCCTGGAAGAGTGGAGGCTGTTATCAAGGCTAAGGGTGGGCTAATACCATATTGAATTCCAGCATTACTGATGGAGGGCACCACAAACGTGTAAGTCATTTTCAACCAAGTGTCCAGATACTTTTGATCACATAGTGTACATATTGAGACTAAGAGTTAAAAGACGATTCCTTCTTGCTGGCACATCATGCAACTTAGAGTATGAAATAGCTGCTTTCCAGGATTTAAAATCTCATCAATGTTAACTGAGAATGGAAGACATATGATCCACAAAAGCTTAAAAACTGCATTACATTCAACATAATATTAGTTAAAACATTGGGCAAGCCTTCATTTAAATGCCATAGCTACATTTCTGTGAACACACAATATTTCTTTTTGTTTGTCTTCAAAATCTTTATTTCTATTTCCATCACATCACAATCCGAATAACTGTAATTATTTCAAACAGTTAAATAATAAAGAGCAAACCACAAATACTGTTCAACTTACATCAAACAAAAATTTGCAGTAGTGTGGAGATCCCCAGTACTTTGGGCACACTTGGAATCCACTTGTGTGCTGTGAGGGATCATCTAAATGATCCTCAAATTCTGGTGGTCCAAATGAGTATTCTAAGAGATCCTCATCCAGACAAGCAAACAGCAGTCTATCAATTGCTGCATTATATAGATGAATAATAGTCTTGGGATTCTATGTTCAAAAATGAAGGAAAAGAAAAAAAGTACAATGAAATATCAAGAAAACAAATTATAAAATTATAGTAGGCATTGAAAATGTTACTGCTTACTGTGGATGAGCAAAAGAATATTTGGCTGGTGATGTTTTGCAGCTGCATTTGTGTTTGGCATAGTGTGAAACATTTAACTTGAAAAATTAACTATTTTTCAGAGAAGTCAACTTGCTTACATATGTTCTAAAGTAAGAGTTTGCCTCTCAATCCAAATTTCCTTTCCTTCCTTCTGATGTACGCAGTAGCTACCTCAGTTGCTCTATCATCGTAGCATCGAATGCTATCCTACTCTCAAATATGCAGTTATCTGCTGTCTTCGAATGACAAGTTGACTAAAATCTCACTGATTACACATATTGACTATGTAGGAGGGTCATTCAATAAGTAATGCCTGACATTTTTTTCTCAGAACATATTTATTGTTAAGAGTCAGAATTTGGTGACAATACACATCAACATGGGTTGTCCATGTCCTATTTTTCTACATAGTCTCCATCACATTCTATGGCCATATGCCAAAATTGTAGAAGAGCATGTATTTCCTGCTGGAAAAAGCTCTTATCCTGTTTTCACTGCGTTACTGACACTTTCATCATCTTCAAAGCATGTTCCCCAAAGAGAATCTTTAAGCGGCCCAAAGAGATGGAAGTCCGAGTGTGCTAGGTCTTTGAATCTTGTGGTCTGCTGTGAACATTCGTTGAACCCATCATGAGCACCTATTTGAAGATCCAAGTCTCGGTCCTTGAAGACAAACAGCCAATGATGACCAACAACTGTAGAGCCTATTGGTGAGTTGTGATGCGCCAGTTGGCACACATAATGGCACCCGCATGATTCAGCGTGTCTGGAACAGTGGTTGTGACAGGACGCCCCGAGCATGGCTGATCATGGAGCTCTGTTTCTGCATTTCCTGAGGCTGTAATATTTTTACCCATCACCCAACTGTACTTCTATCAACTGCAGCATCACCATACACCGCACACAAATGTTTATGGATGTTCACCACAGTTTCTTTTTCTGTACACAAGAATTCAATAACAGCACACTGCTTGCAACATGAGTCATTTGTAGATACCATTATGACACTGTACTATGGCTCTGCTATATGCCAGAATGGTTCGAAACTTCACCGGCGCATAGAACAAACATCAAATGTGAAGCACCAACAAGGATGTTTGTCTATGTATGTTAATGGCTTTTTTTTTTAAAAATGTGGGGCATTACTTATTGAACGACCCTCGTATCCTCCTTCTGTGACAATCAGATTGTGTTTCCCTAAGTATTACCACACCAGCAGAATTTGTATGTAAATCACATTTTGTATACAGCTGCATGAACAGAAAAATATGTTATGGGATATCTTTAAATGTAATCTATAACGATTTCCAAACAATGGAAAATCCAAGGTGGAATGTAACAATATTATGAGAAGGAAAGTGGCTACTCACCATATAGCAGAGATGCTGAGTCACAGATAGGCACAAAAAAAAAAAGACACTCACAATTATGGTTTTTGACACCACTGCTCCCAGTGAGAAACTTAAGAAAGCTGAAGATGATATATTTCCTTTTATGATAAAATAGTATCTCATTAAATTTGCTTAATTATAATTTTGCACGCAAATTATGCACCCATGAGAAGCTGAATTAGAGACAGCTACCTAGAAGTGTGTAAAACTTCTATCTCTCTGACAATGGCAACGTGTCATGGCTTGCTCATCATGAGACACCAAAAATGTTGAGGTGCCATCCTGACCCATGACCACTCAACCATTGCTCACAGCTCATTGATACTGATCAAAGCTGGGGCCAGAGTGTGCACACATTGCTCAGTAACATCCTATAATGTGTACAATAGTTTTGAGATCAGTTGATCTGGGGCACTAAGCACACACCTTCATCTACATAGTTGTTTGCTCACAGCATCTTGACACTATTCATGCACCATGGGACATTGTATTGCCTTTCTGAAGATACAGGTCATTTGCAGAGCTGTAAAGTGCTGTCCATCCACTATCTGGCAGCAAACAAATGCCCTCATATGCTGTTCTTGACTATTCTACCAAGACCCAGTATGAAGTCTAACCATATCCCACTCATCTGTGACAAAGAGCTATTCCATTCAGTCTCCCTCTTACATGGCAACTACCTCTCATTCAGTTGCTCATTGCATCTCAGTCACTCACATTCCTACTGCCTCTTTCAGTTAATTATATTTTCATCTATCTCTTTGGAAGAATTTGCTGCTTGTGCACTTTTTACATTATTACTTACCTGATTCTTTTTACTCACTCTCTTAGTGTTCTTCAATAATTTCATTGCATTTTTCTCTACATGACAATGAACAGACATAACATCAAGGACAGTGTGATGGAAGGTTATGGTCTTAATGTTCTCTTAACAGTGACATAATTACAGGTGGAGCACAAGGTTGGATACAGATAAAGATGGGTCAAGAAATTGACAGTGTTCTTTTCAAAGGCATTGTCTCTGTGTTTGGTGTAAGCAATTTAAGGAAACTATGGAAAATCTAGCTCTTTGTAGAACAGAGAGATTAGACCAACATCCTACCAAATGGCAGTGTATTGTCGCACCAATACGCCATCTCATTCAGTGATAGTGGAAAGAAATATTCTGGAGACAAAACAAACCCTATGTTTATCTGATAAACTGGCAATGCTATGAACATCAAAGTAAACAGATAAAATTTAAGTAATAACAAGAAATGGAGATGTCTTGAACACATGATATTTCAGATATAAGTGGGACAGTGGAGGTGTATCAACTGCACCACCTGTTTGTGTGTGCAGGTTGGAAGTTTGCTACGAGAAGACTGTTAGAGTGGCAGTCCACTGACGATGACAAATGTTAGCCGCTAGTGCCAAAGATGCTGTGTGAAAGAACATGGAGTAATTATAAGCTATTCTTTGCTGTGTTAGTGAATGAGATTATTGTAAAAAGACAAACGAACAACTGACTACAGACTTTTAACTTACTTCATGACTCACCTCGGAACAAGGCAAGACGCATGTGATGTTCACGAATTATTTGGTTGTCACACCAATGCAATTATGAATGTGTTTAATTGAGTCTAATGTTTGATGTCTATGTTGATTTGCAGAACTTTAAATGTTTATATGAGAAATGGTAAAGTTGTTTCCCGTGAAAGTTGAAAATATATCGTAATTGAACTGAAAGTATTCTGTGAGTACCCAAATATTTCAAGAGTAGAGAAATAGTCAAATAAATTCTTATAACCAGTGATAGTCTTCAGAGAAGAAGCTTTTGGGAGATCGATGTAGCTGATTATCCAGAGAAGAGGAACGGCTAAACACATCACATAAGTCAACTGACGGGAATGAGGTGTGAATTTGAATGCAATCCAGTTTCGCACAGCTCCTCATGTCATCAAAACGTTAGAATGTGGCAACCGCGACAGGTCTTGAAGAAAACGAGAATTTCAAGACAGAAACGGGAAGAAGATATTTTGAATTGCCATAGCAACCAGGCATAACAAGATTAAAGAACTGTTTTGAGTAATTGGTTGAGTCCAAGAAACCAAATGGAAGGAAGTTGTGAATGCAACACAGTAAAAGACTTAGGAAAGTAATAACGTCAAAGGAACGGAGAGCAGACCTCAACATTTTAGATTAAGAAGAGTTACACCAAGAGTACTTCGACTAAAAAGATTTAGTGTGGAGAGTACACAGATCTCACACAAATCGCGACCGACGCGGACACCAGGTGCTGCTCACTGGTGGTTACTCCACATCCACTCGTCAACGTCAACGCTGAAACCAACATTTGACGCAGACGAAAACAGTACTATCCACTGGTGATGAATACACATCTGCTAACCGGCACAGCCTAGAACTCTATGCCAGGTGTGTGTAAAATAATAATTGAGTATAAAGTTGAAGGAACTTTTGAAAGACTGTATAACTGTAGACATTATAAGTAGTGTAGAATTTTTTTTAATGCTCACAAGGTCTAGAACCTGTAAAGTTATGGATCAAGAACAGCAACTAGGAGAAACTTCAGAACCAGCCATGGCTATTAAAGAGAGTAAGGAGGTGGTAGACTGGTCTGAAGTAGTGAATTTAATTTAAGCCCAGTGTGCAGATTCAGCGGCTTTAAGACAGGAACTAAGTCTTAAATTGGACACAATGAATACTCGAGTAAATAATAGACTGGACGTTCAGAATAAAACTTTAGAATTGCTAAGTGCAAAAGTAGATGAACAAAATAAGTAATTTAGCCAGATGTGTGAAGGCATGGGAAATTTGAAAAATGAATTTGACATTTTAACCACTAACGTCGAAATTTTTAAAATTTATTTTAAAGGTGAATTAAGTAGTTTTTTAAGTAGTTATGTCAATCAGCTGTTCACTGAGTTTCATCAGACACAGACTAATCAATTCCAAGATTTAGCAAATAAGTTAGAATTCGATATTGAAGATAAATGTAACAGTGTAGAGTCTGAATTTAGCGAAAAATTAGAATCATTTCAGAGTGTAGGTATTGTTACATCTGATGCTGTAAAACAAAGATTACACACTTTAAAGGAAAGTGTTGAGAAATGTGACAAACAAATTCCTATAGTAAAACCGCAAATTTTAGGCATTAACGCTCAAGTTGACAATTTGCAAAGAAATTTTAAAGAGAAACTAGCCACTTCAGACATAATAAATATCAGTAATCTGGAGGAACATGTAGAAGAGATGATAGACAGAAAAGTTGCCACAAGAGTAACCTCCGACAATGTGTCTCCAATTTTATCTTCCAATGTAGATGGAAAGAATTCAAACTTACACAGAACAAAATGGAAAATAGGGTGACTTTTCCTAATGTAGTATTAACTAGTGAAGTAATGACAGATTTACAATGGGGATCAAATTCAGGGTTATCTAAGAAGTTTCCTAAGTTTAAGCCAAATGGGAAAGTATACCCTACTCATTTTTTGAAAAGATTCAATCAAGTCTTGTCCAAGACTTAGGAAGCTTCAAAAACGATCGAATTGCGGTGGGGTATCTATTAGGAGAAGCCTCAGAATGGGGAACAGTAAACATTGAAAACTTTTCCTCTTGGGAAGATTTTCAAAAGTAGTTTAATGAGAAGTACTGGTTTGCACTTGCTCAAGTGAGGTTAAGGTCAGATCCATGGGATCTGCCTGCAGGAATGCTACCAATGTGAGTTGGATCCCGAGGTGTTTGGTGTTTCTTCAAAATTAGTTTTTCTACACTGAATTCTCTTCAAATCTTAAACTATTCTGTTATCTATTAATGAATTCTTAAACTATCCTATAATTTTAGAGTACAGAAAACTGAATATGACAGAACAATAATAGACTTAAGAGAATCATGGAAAAACAGTGATCTCTAAACAAGAAATGACATGAAGAGAATATAGTATTAATGGAAAAATAATATCATGGTACTATTCAAACAGAGTAATATTGGGATGACGTAAACTGAACATAGTATTTTAAGTGTGTATAAAATATAGTATAAACTGAATAACTAAACAACTATAGGATAGTAGTGTATAATATTTTATTTGGTATAGAATATCTTACACCTTTTATGAAATGTGATGTAAAGGGGAGGGTTTGTTGTATTAGTTTTGGAAAGGGTGGGTACTACAGACTAAATCATGATTTCCATCAATAGAAAAATCAGTGCTAACACGGAACATACACCGCACCTACCGAACGACCCTCGCAAATAAGTGTTCACCATTTGCCGTCCTATACGTGTTACTAAGATTTTGTTTGGGGACCTCAAGGGTGAAGGTGAGGATTCCCATCCAGTAGGAGACGATTAATACCATACCTCCTCCGGCTTCTCACTCAAGTACCGGCGAAGTATGGATCCTGGGGAAGGAGGGTGGGAAAGGTTTCCTGTCTTTGGGGCTATCTTCTTTCACTTCTTCGATCTTAGCAACCATTTCTACTTTCTTCTTTCTTACTTCTCATTTGAGTACCTATATATCTTTCTCTCTCTCCATATTCAACTACATATCACAGAAGTCCTTATTTTCCGTGGTTTTCGATAACCTACAACTTATTTCATTTAAGTAGGCCAAAGAATCAGGCTGTACAAACACATATCAACATACACACAAAGATACACTTAAATACAAACTCTAAAATTACAAATTAGCAACCTGGATTGATGTCAGAACTGCCAAGGAATGTAGGGGAATAAATATATATGTACATCTGGGTAGATGCACACATTATATTGTTTTTGTACGTGACATTTCTACTTTTTTTTCCGCCTCTTCATATAAATACAGGTACATAAGGAAAGAAGGGTAGAAATCAAATCATACACCTAGAGAGACAGGAGCAGGAGAGCTGGTGTAATAATTATAAAACAGTGATAAGCCAAATTGGAGTTAATTGTAATAACCATTTGAGAAAAAACAGGGTAGTAAATGCTCAGGTGATATATAAAGTAGTGGGCCTTGATCATTATGTGTAGACATAGTATCTACTAAGAGTTGGTCAATGTTGTTGTTGTTGTTGTGGTCTTCAGTCCTGAGACTGGTTTGATGCAGCTCTCCATGCTACTCTATCCTGTGCAAGCTTTTTCATCTCCCAGTACCTACTGCAACCTACATCCTTCTGAATCTGCTTAGTGTATTCATCTCTTGGTCTCCCTCTACGATTTTTACCCTCCACGCTGCCCTCCAATACTAAATTGGTGATCCCTTGATGCCTCAGAACATGTCCTACCAACCGATCCCTTCTTCTGGTCAAGTTGTGCCACAAACTTCTCTTCTCCCCAATCCTATTCAATACTTCCTCATTAGTTATGTGATCTACCCATCTAATCTTCAGCATTCTTCTGTAGCACCACATTTCGAAAGCTTCTATTCTCTTCTTGTCCAAACTATTTATCGTCCATGTTTCACTTCCATACATGGCTACACTCCATACGAATACTTTCAGAAATGACTTCCTGACACTTAAATCAATACTGGATGTTAACAAATTTCTCTTCTTCAGAAACGCTTTCCTTGCCATTGCCAGCCTGCATTTTATATCCTCTCTACTTCGACCATCATCAGTTATTTTGCTCCCCAAATAGCAAAACTCCTTTACTACTTTAAGTGCCTCATTTCCTAATCTAATTCCCTCAGCATCACCCGACTTAATTAGACTACATTCCATTATCCTTGTTTTGCTTTTGTTGATGTTCATCTTATATCCTCCTTTCAAGACACTGTCCATTCCATTCAACTGTTCTTCCAAGTCCTTTGCTGTCTCTGACAGAATTACAATGTCATCGGCGAACCTCAAAGTTTTTATTTCTTCTCCATGAATTTTAATACCTACTCTGAATTTTTCTTTTGTTTCCTTTACTGCTTGCTCAACATACAGATTGAACAACATCGGGGAGAGGCTACAACCCTGTCTTACTCCCTTCCCAACCACTGCTTCCCTTTCATGTCCCTCGACTCTTATAACTGCCATTTGGTTTCTGTACAAATTGTAAATAGCCTGTCGCTCCCTATATTTTACCCCTGCCACCTTTAGAATTTGAAAGAGAGTATTCCAGTCAACATTGTCAAAAGCTTTCTCTAAGTCTACAAATGCTAGAAACGTAGGTTTGCCTTTCCTTAATCTTTCTTCTAAGATAAGTCGTAAGGTCAGTATTGCCTCACGTGTTCCAGTGTTTCTACGGAATCCAAACTGATCTTCCCCGAGGTTGGCTTCTACTAGTTTTTCCATTCGTCTGTAAAGAATTCGTGTTAGTATTTTGCAGCTGTGACTTATTAAGCTGATAGTTCGGTAATTTTCACATCTGTCAACACCTGCTTTCTTTGGGATTGGAATTATTATATTCTTCTTGAAGTCTGAGGGTATTTCGCCTGTTTCATACATCTTGCTCACCAGATGGTAGAGTTTTGTCAGGACTGGCTCTCCCACGGCCGTCAGTAGTTCCAATGGAATATTGTCTACTCTGGGGGCCTTGTTTCGACTCAGGTCTTTCAGTGCTCTGTCAAACTCTTCACGCAGTATCATATCTCCCATTTCATCTTCATCTACATCCTCTTCCATTTCCATAATATTGTCCTCAAGTACATCGCCCTTGTGTAGACCCTCTATATACTCCTTCCACCTTTCTGCTTTCCCTTCTTTGCTTAGAACTGGGTTTCCATCTGAGCTCTTGATATTTATACAAGTCGTTCTCTTATCTCCAAAGGTCTCTTTAATTTTCCTGTAGGCGGTATCTATCTTACCCCTAGTGAGATAGGCCTCTACATCCTTACATTTGTCCTCTAGCCATCCCTGCTTAGCCATTTTGCACTTCCTGTCAATCTCATTTTTGAGACGTTTGTATTCCTTTTTGCCTGTTTCACTTACTGCATTTTTATATTTTCTCCTTTCATCAATTAAATTCAATATTTCTTCTGTTACCCAAGGATTTCTATGAGCCCTCGTCTTTTTACCTACTTGATCCTCTGCTGCCTTCACTACTTCATCCCTCAAAGCTACCCATTCTTCTTCTACTGCATTTATTTCCCCCATTCCTGTCAATTGCTCCCTTATGCTCTCCCTGAATCTCTGTACAACCTCTGGTTCTTTTAGTTTATCCAGGTCCCATCTCCTTAAATTCCCACCTTTTTGCAGTTTCTTCAGTTTTAATCTACAGGTCATAACCAATAGATTGTGGTCAGAGTCCACATCTGCCCCTGGAAATGTCTTACAATTTAAAACCTGGTTCCTAAATCTCTGTCTTACCATTATATAATCTATCTGATACCTTTTAGTATCTCCAGGGTTCTTCCACGTATACAACCTTCATTCATGATTCTTAAACCAAGTGTTAGTTATGATTATGTTGTGCTCTGTGCAAAATTCGACCAGGCGGCTTCCTCTTTCATTTCTGTCCCCCAATCCATATTCACCTACTATGTTTCCTTCTCTCCCTTTTCCTACACTCGAATTCCAGTCACCTATGACTATTAAATTTTCGTCTCCCTTCACAATCTGAATAATTTCATCATACATTTCTTCAATTTCTTTGTCATCTGCAGAGCTAGTTGGCATATAAACTTGTACTACTGTAGTAGGCGTGGGCTTCGTATCTATCTTGGCCACAATAATGCGTTCACTATGCTGTTTGTAGTAGCTTACCCGCATTCCTATTTTCCTATTCATTATTAAACCTACTCCTGCATTACCCCTATTTGATTTTGTGTTTATAACCCTGTAGTCACCTGACCAGAAGTCTTGTTCCTCCTGCCACCGAACTTCACTAATTCCCACTATATCTAACTTCAACCTATCCATTTCCCTTTTTAAATTTTCTAACCTACCTGCCCGATTACGGGATCTGACATTCCACGCTCCGATCCGTAGAACGCCAGTTTTCTTTCTCCTGATAACGACATCCTCTTGAGTAGTCCCCGCCCGGAGATCCGAATGGGGGACTATTTTACCTCCGGAATATTTTACCCAAGAGGACGTCATCATCATGTAATCATACAGTAAAGCTGCATGCCCTCGGGAAAAATTACGGCTGTAGTTTCCCCTTGCTTTCAGCCGTTCGCAGTACCAGCACAGCAAGGCCGTTCTGGTTATTGTTACAAGGCCAGATCAGTCAATCATCCAGACTGTTGCCCTTGCAACTACTGAAAAGGCTGCTGCCCCTCTTCAGGAACCACACGTTTGTCTGGCCTCTCAACATATACTCCTCCGTTGTGGTTGCACCTACGGTACGGCTATCTGTATCGCTGAGGCACGCAAGCCTCCCCACCAACGGCAAGGTCCATGGTTCATGGCGGGGGGTCAATACAGGTAGACATAGAGTTGAACAATATGTGTAGACATAGTATCTACATTTATGGTAGAGACAAGGAGTTGAAGAGGACTCTAGGGCATTAGATGGAGTATTAGAAAGTGGAGTTGAGGTGTAAAATAGAAGTGTAACTTTACCAGAGAATATTTAATGATAGTGTACATAAAGATGTATACTACGGCAATTAACCACGAGACATACTCGGGAAGAATAAAGGGCGGGGCGAGACCCAGCATTTATTGAATATAAAAGGCAGATAAGTAGACCTAAGAAATGCTGAACTATATTGTGCGGACAGGAGCACCAAGAAGGGGATTGACCTGTACCATAGGAATTAAGAGGGCGTACCTATCTAAAGGGAAGGAGGGAGTGCATTCATAGGGTCAACTCACAGGTGAGGGATAGGTAATGTTCCTAACGGGGAAAAGGACAGTATTGTGACAGAAGTCACACGTTTTATAGGAATTAGTCTGGTAAGTTTGAATTCTATGCATCACCAGTCTTATTACGTTTTATGTTTCCAAGTGTCAAAAAGGGAAGGAAGGGGGGCGGGGGGGGGGGGGACACTTTCATTTTACCCAGAGTTCCTCCAAACTACAATGAGTAATAAATAAGTACATACTTAGAAAAGATAGTACAGAAAGTGGGAACAAACAGTAGATTACTCATGGGTCATGAACACCTGGAATTTATGATTGGAAAAAAAGCAGAAAACAGAACAATTTGGGTCATTTTGATTTTAAATATTGAAAGAGCCAACTCCAACATGGATTGAAAGGTTCACATTTTATAATTGTACAAATTGGAAAAACGGAATGACTAGGTAATAAGAACAAGACTATTTACGGATATTGAAAGAAAAAGATGTGTTGTTGAAAAATGAAGTGTTATCCTATGTGATATTAATGTATGCGATATTAATGTACGTGGTTATTATGTATAAAATACCAAATGTTCGAGCTGAGGGGAGGGATATGTAGTGCTTCCGAGAATTTCCATGTTAATTCTACAACCATTTGTCCTTCTACTGTCTTTGACACATGATATTTTAGATATAAGTGGGAGAGTGGAAGCGTATCTACTGCGCCACTTGTTTCTCTGTGCAGACTGGAAGTTTGTTATGAGAAGACTGTACGAGTGGCGGTCCACTGACAACGACAAGTGTTAGCCGCTAGCGGCACAGACGCTGTATGAAAGAACATGGAGTAATTAGAGACTATTCTTTGCTGTGTTAGTGAATGAGATTATTATAAAAAGACAAACGAACAACTGACTACAGACTTTTAACTTACTTCATGTCTTAGCTCTGAACGAGGCAAGACACGTGTGATGTTCATGAATTATTTGGTTGTCACACCAATGCAATTATGAATGTGGTTAACTGAGTCTAATGTTTGATGACTAAGTTGATTTGCAGAAGTTTAAATGTTTGTACCAGAAATGGTAAAGTTGTTTCCTGTGAAAGTTGAAAATATATCGTAACTGAACTGAAAGTATTCTGCGAGTACCCAAATATTTCAAGAGTAGAGAAACAGTCAAATAAATTCCTATAACCAGAGATTGTCTTCAGAGAAGAAGCTTTTGGGAGATCGATGTAGCTAATTATCCAGAGAAAAGGATTGGCTACATACATCACATAAGTCAACTGATGAGAGTGAGGTTTGAATTGTGAATGCAATCCAGTTTTGCACCACTTCTCATGTCG
This sequence comes from Schistocerca piceifrons, assembly GCF_021461385.2. NCBI lineage: Eukaryota > Metazoa > Arthropoda > Insecta > Orthoptera > Acrididae > Schistocerca > Schistocerca piceifrons. The sequence goes on along the minus strand of NC_060138.1, from coordinate 735,614,919 downwards.
TCAAAACGTTAGAATGTGAAAACAATAATTGGCATATGCTAAAATAAGTTAGAAAATCATGGACTAGTATTGATAAAACTATGAAATGTGCATACAGAATAGCTTTCCGATGGGAACAGATGACCCCCCCAACCAAAACACAGTAACTGGCTGAATGCCATTCAAATAATGGTAATAAATGAAATGTTTTTCAATCTCATGCAAAATCTAACAGTAAAGAAGTTCTAACTGTCTTAAATATGCCCATGTTTTCATGCAACACAAAAAGGATACATGGCCACGTAGAAAAACAGTTTGCTAGTTACACTGACATGAGCACGCTGTAAATCACTGCAAAATGAATACCAGAAGGTATTACCCATTGCACCACATATTAGGGTACCTTCCTGTTCCAATTTTGCATGGAGCATGAGAAGAATGACTGCTTGAATGCCTCTTTCCATTCCTGTGTGGTGTCACTCAACTAGCCACCGCTGGGTCGGGATTAATGTGATACATCCCCATACCTGTATACCGACTATTATTACAATAGGGTTGCCACTGTCAACAGCATTTTAAAGTTACACCCTCCCCACCATCCTTCGGAGGGAATATGTGTACCGTTTCTGTCTACATCTAGTGTAACTGCACGTTCAAATGTAACTTCAATTTTCAAAGTGTTTGTGCATATTGTACTAATGCAGGACATGAGAACCAGCCAGGTATTTATCTAAGAAGATGTGGAAAACTGCCAAAAACCACATCCAGATTGGCCAGTTCACAGAATCCCATCATTAAACCACATGGTGGATTTGATCGGGGCCAGCAAGCCTCCTCATGTACCAGAAGTGGGTACTTAAATGCACTCGGCTATCTGGATTGGTGCTTAAATGCCACTTTGTGCACTGTAATTAGTCTAATTTTGTCTTCATGGTCCCTTTGGGAGTGATGCCTAGGTGGTTATAGTATATTCCTAGGTGGTTATAGTATATTCCTAGGTTTCTTGTTTAATACTAGTGCTTGAAACATTGTAAGTAGCTTTTCACAGCATAATTATTGTCTCTCTACAAACATCTGCCAATTTACGTTTTTCCATTATTTTTGCGAGGCACTCCAATGGATCACACAAACCTCTGACCATTCATTCTGCCCTTCTTTACCCTGTTAGAAGTAGTCACAATCAAGCTACAGTAAACCATTACAAACAGTATTGTAAGGTGCTTAAAAATGTTATTAGGATTACAAAAAGTATGTGGTATGCAAATAGAATAGCTAATTCACAGGATAAAATTAAAACCATATGGTCAGTTGTGAAGGAAGTGTCTGGTCAGTGGCACAAGGTCGACAATATTAAGTCAGTTTGTAGTAAAATTATTTCTGTTACTGATAAATCAGATATATGTACAGTAATTAATCATATTTTCTGAGCATTGCTGGTGAATTAAATACAAATTTAGTTTCTACAGGGAATCGTATAACTTTTTTGAAAAATGCCTTTCTGAGATTCATGTCTGAAATTCTCCCGTTATACAGACAAGCGGGAGACTGAGTCAATAATTAAATCACTGAATACTAAGGACTCTCATGATGGAGTGCCTAGCAGAATATTAAAGTACTGTGCTGCACGTGTTAGCCCTGTATTTAGCCATATTTGTAATTTTTTTGTGCTGCACGTGTTAGCCCTGTATTTAGCCATATTTGTAATTTTTTTCTTTAGGAATGGTCAGTTTCCTGAACAATTAAAGTACTCAGTAGTAAAGCCGCTTTATAAAAAGGGAGAAAGGGATAATGTAGACAATTTTAGACCTATTTCTATGCCATCAGTGTTTGTTAAAGTTATTGAAAAGGAGTGTATGTAAGGATAATTGATCATTTTATATCACACGATTTTCTATCAAATGCACAGTTCTGTTTTAGAAGTCATTTAACAACTAGAAATTCTTTATACTCAGGTGAGGTACTGGATGGGTTAAACAAAAGGTTTCAAATGTTACACATTTTTTTGATTTAACTAAGCCATTTGACTGTGTTGATCACAAAACATTACTCCACAAGTTGGACCATTATGGATTACAGGGAGTAGCTCACAATTGGTTCACCTCTTACTTTAGCAACAGACAGCAAAAGGTCAATATTCATAATGTTGAGAATGGCTGTGGCGTGGGGATCTCAGTGAGGTATGGACAAGTGGGGGGTGCCCCAGGGATAAGTGTTGGGGCCACTCCTGTTCCTTATTTATATAAATGATATGCCCTCTAGTATTACGGGTAACTCTCAAATATATCTGTTTGCTGATGACACTAGCTCGGTAGTAAAGGATGTTGTGTCAAACATTGGCTCGGTTTCAAATAGTGCAGTTCATGACTTACGTCCATGGGTTGTAGAAAATAAACTAACTCTAAATCACAGTAAGACTCAGTTTTTCTAACAATTCAACAAAACCTGATGTTCTAATTTCACAGAATGGGCATAAGATAAGTGAAACTGAACAGTTCAAATTTATAGGTGTTCAGATACATAGTAAACTGTTGTGGAAATCCCATGTTCAGGACCTTGGTCAAAGACTTAATGCTGTCATTTTTACTATTCGAATAGTATCTGAAGTGAGTGATCATTCAACACAAAAATTAGTCTACTTTGCTTATTTTCATTCTCTTATGTCGAATGGTATTATATTTTGGGGTAACTCTTCCCATTTTAAAAGGATATTTTTGGCTCAGAAACAGGTGGTTCAGGCAATGTGTGGTGTAAGTTCACGAACATCTTGTCAACTCCTGTTCACGAGTCTGAGTATTCTGACATTGGCCTGTCAATATATATATTCCTTATTGTCATTTCTTGTTAACAATATTAGCTCATTCCCAAGAATAAGCAGCTTTCACTCAGTTAATACTCAGCAGAAATCAAACCTGCATTTGGATCGGACTTCCTTAACTCTTGTGCAGAAAGGTGCACAGTATATTGCCACATCCATTTTCAATAAGCTACCACTCGAATTCAAAAATCTTAGCACTAATCCACGTGCTGTCAAACTGAAACTGAAGAGTTTCCTCATGGGTCACTCCTCCTATTCTGTCAAGAAGTTCCTTGAAAAATTAAGCTGATTCTTGTTGTATTATTGTTAACGTTTGTAACTAAAACTTAGGGATTAACTTTTTTTGGGTTCATAAACATTTTATTTTTATCTGCTGTTACTTTTTATTGTAATTTCACATACGGAAACATTCCATGACCTTGGAGATTTGCTCTTCAATTTGGTCCTATAGAACTTAATGTGTAAATAAATAAATAAATAAATCCTATTTGGTAAGGGGTGCACAAGTGCTTTGTAAATGTTCTCCTTTGTAAACAGATTCCATTTTCCAATCACTCAACGTCTGCCACCTGCTTTACCTCCAAATGAGCCTATGTCACAGTTCCTATCATATCCCAATAAAGTGTTACAACCAGATATTTGTACAAATTAACTCATTCCAAATATAGCTCACTGATATTGTAGTCACAGGATACTACTTTTCTGCATTTCATGAATTGCGTGATTTTATCTTTCTGAACATTTAAAACGAGCTGCCGATCTTTGCAAAACTCTGAAATTTTATCAAGATCTGACAGGATATTCATGCAGTTCTTTTCAGATAGTACTGTATATTATTATAGATAACTATTTCATCTGTTAAAAGTCACTATACAAACAGTCTGCCAACTCATCAATATATAACACACACTGAGAAAGTTCCAACACACTTCCTTGGGCTATGCCAGAAGATACTTCTAATTTATGATTCTCCACCTAAGCTACCAAGCCGTATTCTCCCTACTGAGAGTTCCTCAAGCCAAGCTAGTCACAAATTTTGATTCCTGTCACATATGATTTAATTTTTGTTAATATGGGTCAGTGTGGTACTTCGTCAAATGGTTTTTGGAAGCTGTGAAATGTTTCATCCTGACTGTCTTGATCCTGAGCTTTCAGGATGTTTTGTGAAAAAAGTGCAAGTTGGGTTTCACATAACTGATGTTTTAAAAATGCATGCTGGTTGTCATGGAGAATGTCATTCTGTTCGAGATACCTCACTACATTTAAACTCAGCATTTGTTGTAATATTCTTCAACAGCTGTACGTCAATGACACAGTAGTTTCATGGATTACTTCTTCAATCCTTCTTGCAAGTGGATGTGGTCTGTGTTTTCTTCCACCAACTAGGCAAAGTTTTTTATTTGAGATATTTATATGGTATGTTGTGGTTAAAAGAGGGGCTAGTTCAGCTATAATTTCTGTACAGAATATGATGGGGATTCAATAGGGCACTGGAGCTCTGTTCTGATATAGCAATTTCAACCATTTGCCAATCTTGCTGATACTAACATCTGTATTACTCATTTTTGCTGAGGTGTGAGAATCAAAGTGATGCAGTACTCCTAAGTACCTGGACAGTACTTACATTAATAAAGTAGTTATGATGCAACTACAAATACCATGGTTGCACCAATGAAGAGTAGATTATTCTCTTCACACTACACTCTGTCTCAATTCCAGTATTAATCAAATGTGTCATCTTGTGGCTTTTGCACTTTTTGTGTCAGAAAACTCAAATTAAAATGTAAAATAAAAAAGGGAGTACAAGTTATGGGAAATGAATGTTTTAAATACACTAACAGCACTTATAACAACAAATTGTGTGCTTTCATCAAGAGGCAGTCATTTGAAGTTTGTCTCTGGTTGACTGCTATATAAGGTGTGTTGTTCAGATGTGAAAGGCTTCCCTTTGTAAGCAGTTGCCTGCTGTTATATTGTCAGTGGAATCTTTCCAACCAGGTGCTAGATCTCATATGTGGAAGTTGATTTCAGATGGCTTGTTATGACACTGTAAGTATTGTTAAATGATACTAACTAGCTTAGCATGGGGGGATTTGCATCAGATGGGAGAGGCATAATCTCTGATGGCATAGCACACTGCCACTGCTGTGTTTTTACCATGTGTGACTTGCCACACCAGTCTGAGCCTAACAGGTGTGGAGGATATTGCTTCTGCTGCACCTTTCACTGTCATTTTGATGTTTGCACAGTACTGCTTACATGTCAGAGCCCAGTCCAGTGTAATACCCAGGTATTTAAGAGTACAGCAATGCTCCAACAATATTGTTCTCCATGTAACCTGTACCCTATGGATGTGCACGAGTTGCAGATGTGTACCTGGGTTTTATGGGATTTGGCTTAAGCTGGTCCTAGACATTGTATTATTTAAGCTGCTTTAGGGCAGCAGTGAGTCTCTCTTCAAACTCCTCTAATAGGATGTTCTGGGCCCTGTCCAGGAATTTTTCAAATGAAAAGCAATTTTCAACAAGACCTCAGATAGCCAAGCTCAACACCTAGACTTTTGTCAGAGTACAGCTTTTTGCATCAATCAAATCAGAAACTGACACAAAATGAGGTGTAACGACAAGTGTCCACCATCTTGCCATTAGTCAAGTTCGTGTTCAGCATGCTCCTTATCAATGATGCAGACTCCTATGCTGAAATACATAAAGAAAAACCTTTCCTTAAATAATTAAAATGTAAATTCCTTGTATATAAAAGCTATTATACATATGGAAATTATAAATATTCTATTTTATTATAGAACTAAAAAATGTGTAAACTGTACTAGACATCCTCCCTGCTGTTTGAAGACGGGCTCAGGCCTAAACTAGTCACAGGAAATTAAATCATTCATGAAAAAGTACGGCTGGTTGCAGTTTTTCTTCAGCAATATTAAGAAAAATTAAAATCTTCTAAGGACTGAACAGTGGATGATATTTGATGAAAACATTGCAGCAAGTAAATTTGTTACAAAGAACAAAGCATTGCAAATACAAGTTCCAAGGTTTGTTTTATTTCTCTTTACAAACTTACCTGCTGCATTACAAAAACTGAATTGTCTGCTAGAGACCATTCAATTTTGGACCAGAATTTCTCAGTAAAACAGGTGTCCCACAATTGTGGCAGATAGCATATGTAAATAGGTGGTGTACGTGGCCTTTTACTCGCGAGCCATTTTAGTGCTGACACCATCTGAGAAACAAATATGCAACATCAGAAACCACTCCTGCAATGTAGAATTTTGCAAACAGAATAAATAATTTTTCAGAAATCAATTACTTCTTTAATCACAAGTTGTTCATGTACAATAGTCCAGACAAGTATGACAACATATTTCTTATAGAACGTAGGAGTATAAATACATGAATGGACACAGAAACATTTAAATAATTACTTAGCTGTTTTTTTTCCGAAGTACAACAATATGAGTATGATAAGTTAGCAAAAAGTATGATGCAAAAGTAAAGCTGATTTATTCCTTATTTTAATGGCACACACAATGATATGCAGTGATGGAAAACTCTGATAAATATATAATTCTTAATTAAATTACAAGGAGGCCATATGGTTGCCCCAGTAAATTACCTTCTAAGACATGAAATTCCACATACAACCAACAGAAATACTAAAAAGTACAAAATATTATTCTTAGCTTATTTTTCCCTCCTCGGGGAGTGAAAAGGATTGGTTGGAGAAGATTGAGAAGGAGAGACCAGTCACACAGACTGAGAGGGATTCACCTGTTGTAATGACTACTGTACTTCATCCACTGAACACCAGACGCATTGTTGCTGATGTTTAAATATTCTCAACCTCAGAGCACAAGAAAGCATCTTAGATGGTAGACAGTGCAGCGGTATTTTCATACACTGTTTAACAAACACTCATCACACAGAAACCACATATAACAATGAGTGCAACATTTTTGATACATTTGTATTCCTCACAAAAAGTCCATGTTGTCTGCAGGTGTGAAGATAAGACAGTGAAGAAAATCTGAGTTGCTTTATTTCTAAAGAAATGACCAAACTGTACTATGGTTTGATTAGAATTACTTGTTGATTGAGACTTCACATCTTGGAACTCAGTTCCTACAATCAGAGCTCACCCTACCACTGTCTGCTGTTGCAAGTGCATCACAACAAAGCATCATTTCAATTGCAGTCTATGAAGAGTGTGGTGTAAATATGTAATCTGTTATCAGTCACTGTCAGCAGTCCATATATCTGCCACCACAAGCAGCAGAAGAAATCACGTTCACGACTACATCTGTACTCTACAAACTGTGCATGGCAGAGGCTACATCCCATTGTACCAGTTATTAGATTTTTTCCCCGTTCCATTAATGTATGGAGAATGCCTCTATGCATGCAGCAATTATACTAATATTATCCTCACAATCCCTTTATGAGCAATACATTGAAGTTTGTAATATATTCCTAGAGTCATCATTAAAACAAATTCTTGAAACCTTGTTAATAGAGTTTCTCAGAACAGTTTACATCTATCTTCAAGAGTGTTCCAGTTCAGTTCCATTAATATCTAAAACACTTCCCTCAAGCACACCTGAAGTTCCTTCGACATCAGATGATGACTCTACATCCAAGATAACATGCTACGTCCTCCCTACCAAAAAGTCCTTGATCTATCCACAAATTTCACTTGATACCCCATATGATCATACTTTTGACAATAGGCATAGGTTTTTATCTCGTTTACTGAACATATATGTCTTTCTGCTTCTTTTAGTTGTCCTTTGCACTTTGGTAATCACTGTTGCCACAACTGCGTCTGTTCACTGATACCAGTTTTGGTATGGACATCCTCAAAGAGGTTAGGTCTATTTGTTGCCACTACATCAATACATTTTCATCAAAGTGGGTTTCCTTACTATCTTTCTAAGTAGTTTTCAGAGGTAGCTTTCAGTTATCACACCTGCTTCTAACAAAATTGTAATTTTTCCAATGAATTGCTGGACGATTAAAGTCTCCACCAATAATTACATTATGATTGGGGAACTTACGTCCCAGTGAACTGAGGTTTTCTCTCAAGCTTTCAGTTACATCAGGAGATGAGTCTGGTGTGCGACAGAAGGATTCAGTAATCATTTCATGTCCACCCCTTATACTGAGTCTTGCCCAGCAATCTCACATGCAGTTTCAATTTCTATGTCAGCAAATTTGAGTTTCTTGTCTACTGCAAAAAATAAACCACCTGCATATACCATTTGTCTATCCTTTCAATATACATTCAAATTTCTCCAAAAATCTCACTGCTATCAATTTCAAGTTTCAACCATCTTTCTGTACCTAGCACTATGTGAGCTCCACTGCTTTTCAGGCACTTTGTTTTGAATGCTTCAGCAGTTACGCATTAGGATTTTAATACTCTCACCTGTGGAAGGCATTTCTTTTGACCTTACACAGATGTTTTCTGGTCTGGATGGAGAGTCACCTAACCCGAAAAACTCTTGTGTACACCCCGGATACAGTCGGCTACCTAAGTAGCAGCCTCTGACATGTAGTGCACACATGACAAATTTAGGGGGACCCTACAGTTCTCAACTCAAGTCCAGGAAGTTGCAGTCTAGTTTGTCACAGAACCTCTGAAGTCTTCTGTTCCATTGTTCCAGTTGACTCAGAACCAAAGGGCAAGATCAGTTATGGGTACAATGCTGCAAATAGTGAGCTTCATTGATACTCCATGCACTGGTCTTCTAGACCTCCTCTGCCAATCGCTGGAATGAACCAAGTACGACCTAAGAGTCCTGATGACAGGCATCATTCGTTCCAATATGCACCATACTCTGCAGCTGATTGCACCCTGTTCCCTCAAGGGCTGCTGGAATAGTCTCTTCAACATGTTAAATGAGGCCCCCAGGCATACACATTGAGTGTACCCAGTGTCCTTTCCTGTCTCTTGCTGCCATTTCCCTATGGGGCACCATCATTCGCCATATGTTTGAACTGTCGATGCTTAACAGACCCCTACCCTTTGTGTTTGTCTTCTCTTGACACTGGACAAACAAGTTTCCCAAAACAGGTGGCACTAGTCCCACTGGCTCAGCTTCAGTTTCAGTGAAAGTAGCACCTCAAACTTGTCAGGGGGATCAGTACAACACCCTGAGACTGCCTGGTCCCTGTAAACCCTGCAATGGATGCATAGATCTACCACTGACACGCCAATCACAGTCAAGGAATGAGTAGTGACAGATCCTGTTTTTTCTGCAGAGCAGATAGACGTTCTACCCATTTCTGCATATGATTTCCTGTTGTTCAAATCTTAAACAATGGGTAGCTGGCAGTCACTGTAATTCAATGTGATAAATGTCAAATAGCAAGTAATTTTAATCAGCGTCTCAGGTAGAACTGGTGGGCTCAGGAAGGGCACCTAACCACATACTACCTCTAACAATTCCAAATCTGAAATAACATCCTGACCTCATGGAGGCATGAGATGAGGCCAGGAGGAGGAGGAGGAGGAGGAAATATGTTCACATCAGGATGTGCTTAAGAATTCAGTGAAACAATAATCTAACTTTTCTGCATTTAATCTCAAGGATTTTGAAGGTGGGAATTTTATTATGGGGGTGACCACATGGAGACTGACTGTAATGTCAGTATCACTTAGCTGCGAATGACTGAGGGGGTGTATGAAGTGAGTGGAGTTGTGAATATGGTGTTCATACTTACCCACATGTTCACTGTCTGTGTAGTTCACATAGCCATCAGCAGAAATTCTGTCATTCAGCCACACAGTTTTGATTGTGCATGTCAGATTGAAAGAGAAAATTATGAGGGTACTACCCTGCCCTAGGTATAAACAATTCTGTTAGCATGTCCATGCCTCTGGAAGATGGTTGGTTGGTTTAAAGGTGGGAGAAGGGACCAAACCACAAGGTCATTGGTCCCTTGTTCCTAATAAAACAATGCCACAAGTGTGGGAATAAAACGGACAAAACATATAACACAAAACGGAAAGAAAGGAAAAGACACAAGAATGAAGGGAAGGCAACTAACTCTAAAAGGAACAAAAGAGGACGAGAAAACAAGAGAGACACTAGAAACAGAAGAGAGTAAAACATGAAAGCAGATGACAATGGCTGGCCAACCACGAGAATAGAAAGAGAAAGCCAGCCACTCTGTAACATATTAAAACCTCCATCCTAAAAGCACTAGGATGGAGGACACAAAGGGACAAAGGACATGTGCTAAAACCTACATAGAAGTATAAAACCCACTCTCACGGATAAAATGTAAAACTAAAGCACCTGTGGAGGCATTGTCGCCCAACACCAAAGGCAGGGTGCTGGGAAAGTTAAAAGTCTGCCGCAGAGCAGCTAAAAGTGGGCAGTCCACCAAGAGGTGGACGACTGTCATTTGGGAGCCATAGCGACACTGGGGTGGGTCCTCGCGACAGAGTAGGTAACCATGTTTTAGCCACATATGGCCAATGCGGAGTGACTAGAGGACAACTGATTCCCTGCGAGAGGCCTGCATGGAAGACTTCCACACATCCATAGTCTCCTTAATGACACGCAGTTTGTTGTGCATGCTGTTATGCCATTCCGCCTCCCAAAGCCAGAAAACCCTGCAGTGTAAGACAGAACACAGGTCAGCTTCAGAGATGCCTATCTCCAGAAGAGGTTTCCACATCACCTCTTTGGCCAGCCTGTCGGGAAGTTCATTGCCGGGGATTCTTATGTGTCCCGGGGTCCACACAAACACCATGGAATGGCGGGACTATTCCAGGGCATAGATGGACTCCTGAATGAATGCTACCAGAGGTTGCAAGGGTAGCACTGGTCGATAGCTTGTAGGCTGCTCAATGAGTCAGTACACAGGAGAAATGACTCGCCAGGGCATGAGCGGATGTACTCAAGAGCACGAGATATGGCCGCCAGCTCTGCAGTGAAAACACAGCAGCCAACTGGCAAGGAGTGCTGCTCAATATGATGTCCTCCATGAACATATGTGAAGCCTACGTGGCCATCAGCCATTGAGTCATCGGTGTAAACCACTTCAGAGCCCCAGAACAGGTCAACAATCGAGAGGAAGTGACAGCAGAGAGCGGTGGGGTTAACGGAGTCCTTAGGGCCATTCAAAAGGTCCAGACGAAGCTGCGGCTGAGGCACACACCATTGATGCGTACATGAACGGACCGCAAGTAGAGGTGGTAAAGGGAAGGACTCCAGTTCAGAGAGAAGGGACTGCACGCAAACCACAGTTGTTAGCCCGGATCTGGGGCACCGATACAGGAGAAGGACTGCTGCAGGCGGGAAAAGGAGAGGGTAATTTGGATGCTCAGGGGAACTATGAATGTGTGCTGCATAACTGGCGAGCAGTTCCACACGTCTGATCTGCAGTGGAGGGACACCAGCCTCCACCAGTATGCTGGGCACTGGACTCGTCCTAAAAGCTCCTGTCACTAATCAAACGCCACAGTGGTGCACAGGGTCAAGTAAATGCAATGCTGAAGGCGCAGCCGAACCATAAACCACACACCCATAGTCAATTCGGGATTAGACAAGTGCTCTGTAAAGCTGCAGCCGCATACAGCGATCTGCACTCGAATTGGTGTTGCTCAGGCAACAGATGGCATTGAGGTGCTGCCAGCACCTCTGCTTAAGCTGACAAAGATGAGGAAGCCAAGTTAACCAGGCATCAGAAACCAGTCCTAGGAATTGATATGTCTCCACTATAGTGAGTGGATTGTCATTAAGGTAAAGTGTGGCTTCCAGATGAAAGGTATGAGACACTGACAGAAGTGCACAACACACGACTTTGCGGCTGAAAACTGCCCATGACTGCACCTTGTGGATGGCTCCCTGGAGGCACTGCTCAGTAACAACAGTACTGGAGCAGCAGTACGAAATGTAGAAGTCGTCTGCATACAGAGAAGGTCAGATGGAGGGCCCGACAGTTGCTGCAAGAACGTTAATGGCCACTAAAAATAGAGAGGCACTCAATACAGAGCCCCGTGGGTCTCCATTCTCCTGGATATGGATGGAACTATGGGAGTCACCAACTTGGACATGGAAAGTACGGAGCGACAGGAAGTTTTGGATAAAAATCGAGAGTGGTCTCCGGAGACCCCACTCATACAATGTGGCAAGGATTGATGTCGCCAAGTCGTGTTGTATGCTTTACGTAAGTCAAAAAAGATGGCAATCAGGTGTTTGACTGGAAAAGGCTGTTCGGATGGCAGACTCAATGGACACAAGATTATCAGTGGCAAAGCGATCCTGGTGGAAGCCGCCCTGACATGGAGCCAGCAAGCCACGACTCCAGGACGCAACCCAACTGCCGACATACCATACGTTCCAGCAGCTTGCAAAGAACGTTGGTGAGGCTGATGGATCGATAGCTATCCACATCAAGTGGGTTTTTACAGGGTTTGAGCACTGGAACGATGGTACTCTCCCGCCATTGCGATGGAAAGACACCATCGCACCAGATCTGGTTGAAGCTGACGAGAAGATGCCGCTTGTAGTCAGATGGGAGATGTTTAATCATCTGGCTGCGAATGCAATCAGGCCCATGAGCTGTGTCGGGCAATGTGCAAGGGCACTGAGGAGCACCCACTCTGTAAATGGGGTGTTATAGGATTCACTGCAGCGTGTAGTGAATGAGAGGACGTTCCCTTCCAGCCACCGTTTTAGAGTGCAAAAGGCTGGGAGGTAATTCTCTGACGCAGAGGCTCGAGCAAAGTGCTTGTGCTCGGCAATTGCGTTTGCATGTTTACGTCGGTACATAACTCGCCATTTATGGTAACACCAGGGACAGCTATTGGGGCCTGGTACCCGAAAAGATGTTTGATCTTTGCCCAGACTTGGGAAGGTAACGTGTGGCACCCAATGGTGGAGACATATCTCTCCCAACACTTCTTCTTCCGTTGTTTGATAAGGTAGCGAACACTGGCATGGAGCCATTTAAAGGCTATGAGGTGCTTCAGGGAAGGGTGCTGCTTATGTCGCTGAAGAGCTCGCTGACGCTCCTTAATTGCTTCAGCGACTTCCAATGACCACCAAGGGACTGCCTTAGGCCTTGGGCACGCTAAAGAGTGAGGGATCGCATTTTCTGATGCAGAAACAATTGCGCTAGTCACCTGCTCAACCATCATAAGGATGTTACCATGTGGGGGAGACTCAGTGGCGACAGCAGAGGTGAAAGTTCCCCATTCCACCTTCTTTAAAGCCCATCTGGGCAGGCGTCTGTGCGCCTGATGCTGGGGCAGTGACAACAAGACAGGGAAATGGTCATTACCACACAGGTTGTCATGTGCTCTCCAGTGGATAGATGGGAGAAGTCCTGGGCTGCAAATTGATAAATCAATTGCTGAGTAACTACCATGAGCCACACTGAAATGTTTGGTGGTCCCAGTATTTAAGAGGCAGGGGTCAAATTGCGACAGTAATGTTTCAACATCTCTGCCTCGACCAGTAAGCACGGGGTTATCAGAATTAAAATCTCCCAGAAGTAGGAAAGATTTAGGGAATTGATCAATCAGTGCAGCTAATACATTTAGGGGTACTGCACCATCTGCAGGAAGATATAAATTGCAGACAGTTATTTCCTGCGTCACAGCTTCAAGAGGGGTTTGATTGGGCAAATGTTCACTACAGACCAAGTTTAGGACATAAACAAAAACTCCACCTGACACTCGATTATAGTCGCTATGATTCCTGTAATATCCCTTACAGCCGCAGAGGGCAGGGGTGGAGGGAACCAGGTTTCCTGGAGGGCAATGCTGGTAGCAGGTGTAAAGCTAAACAGTTGCCATAGCTCAGCCAGGCGGTGGAAAAAACAGCCGCAATTCCACTGGAGGATGACTGGGAGGGCATGGAACATTCAAGGAGGCAGTTTACGCCTCAGAGTCACCTGCTGCCATTGATTTATTGCCTGAGCAGTCTATATCCATTGTGTCTGAGGGTCTGGCGAGACCTAGGTCCTCAGCGGACGCCAAAATCTCCACCCCATCGTCAGCCGCAGAGCTTGTAAGTAGCGGTGGTGTGGGTACCACCGCAATTTCCTTGGTCTTAGGGGTTTTCTTTTTGGATTTCTCTCACTGTTCCTAGGATTTCCCTGGCTGGGAGGACTTTACTGACTCAGTCTCTGGGACTGAGGATGAGCGTGAAGCCCTACGACCAGCTGCTTTTGGTCTCTTCAGCCACTAGCGGGTGTCGTCTTTCCCACTAGAAGAAACCTGCGAAGGGAGTGACCCAAGGGACCCCTTCCTAGCAAGAGAAGCCGCAGAAGACTTACGATTCTCCGGCTTAGAAGTGGGGACGGACGTCCCTGATGGTTGAGGGGGGGGAGGGGGGGGGGGGGGGGTTGTTGCTCCCGAAGTAGGTGGTGCAGTAGCAACAGGGAGGGAAATGCCCCCCCACCATGAAGGGGGCAGGTGTAGTCTTCCGGCTTTAAGAGGTGACCTGGGTTGGCAGAGCTGATGGTGCCACAACTGTTGTAGTGGAGGCGTAAGACAATGTCATACACACAGGATGCAGGCGTTCAAATTTTCTCTTAGCCTCAGTGTAGGTCAGTCTGTCCAGGGTCTTGTACTCTATGATTTTCCTTTCTTTCTGGAGAATCCTGCAGTCAGACGAGCAAGGCGAATGGTGCTCTCTGCAGTTGACACAGATGGGAGGTGGGGCACATGGAGTATTGGGATATGATGGGTGTCCACGATCTCGGCATGTGATGCTGGAAGTACAGTGGGAAGACATATGGCCGAACTTCCAGCACCGCATCGTGGGAGGGATATAGGGCTTTACATCACACCTGTAGACCATCACCTCGACCTTCTCGGGCAATTTATCATCCTAAGGCCAAGATGAAGGCACTGGTGGCAACCTAATTATCCTTCAGACCCCAGTGGACACACCAGATGAAACATAAACCTCACTGCTCTAAACTGGCACGCAGCTCATCATCGGACTGCAAAAGAAGGTCTCTGTGAAATGTGATACCCTGGATGATATTTAAGCTCTTATGGGGCGTGATGGTTACAGAAACATCCCCCAGCTTGTCACAAGCAAATAACTCCCGTGACGGCAGAAGACGCTGTTTTGATCAAGTCTGACCCAGATCTCATTTTCGACAAGCCTCCACCTCCTCCAACTTGTCCTGTAAGTGCTCAACAAAAAACTGAGGCTTCATCATCATGAAAGATTCCCCATCAGCTCTCTAACATACAAGGTACTGGACGGAATAAGATCCGCTGCCATCCTTAGCCTGACGTTCCTCCCATGGTGTGACCAGGGAGGGAACAATTTGGAGTCGTAATTCTGTGCATTGAATTCAGCTCGTGACTGCTTAGAGACTGCTGGTGTTTCGCCACCAGCATGAGATGATGGACTACGCTTCATCGCGTGTCATCCGCCCTGATGCCACTCACTCCGACCAAGGGTCCTCCCAACGGGTGCCACCCAGCCGCAGCGAAGGCCACCTGGCAGGATGGCCATTGCCGGGAGTCTCGATGCCCCAGGGGGATGGGCATCTACCCCTTGGCATACTAGGGGAGTTAACGGCACAGGCATCAGTGGAACGATCCCTGTGTGGTCAGGGGGCCACAACCAACAGGGTACATGGCGGCCCCATCCCAACGGACTGGCCAACGTGCTGGATATCAGTTGCAAAGAAGTCCGTGGTCATTATCGATGCAGAAATCAACACTGCATAGTGCATGGTGGAAAACGCACCTGGGAAGGTGTCCTCGCCCAAGAGATGGAGAATGGGCAGGACTGCAATGCGATGACGAGAAAGTGGACTAAGGATCTCAATGCACGATGGACACGATGCACCTTGTAAGGTGCCCTTCCCCAAGTGGCTCGCTCTTCAGGAAAATTTTGAAGAATGGAGGTCAAACCCTACAGGGGACCATCACATAAAGGCCGAAATGTGTGAAACTCCTTTTAGCTGTCTCGTACGACAGGCAGGAATACCTCGGGGCTATTCTTGCCCCTGGCCCCGCAGGGGGGCCTCTGGAAGACGGAAGAGCTATATGTTTTATGTCTGCAAAACATGTTTTTGTGTCATATTTTCTGAATCTTGTACAATCAAATAATTTTTTTTTTATTTCAACAGTTGCTCCTTTGAAATGTTCTGTAGTTCCTACAATAATGTCCTATCCTTGCAGCTCTTAACACTTGTATCAGCACTTGAAATGCCAATGGCCTTGCTGCATTGGAAAAACCAGTTCCCACCGGATTGCTGAAGTTAAGTGATGTTGAGCCCTGTTAGCAATTCAATGGGTGGCCATCTGGGTGTGTCAGATGTCACTGGCTCAGGTACACACCAGTTGCTGAAATGGCATCCAGTTGAAAAACTGTCATCAGGCTAGTGGATCACATGGCATTATTGTTGGGCCTGATGATCTACGAGTAAACCATGTGCCTGGAAACTGAAAGGTCATGGGATTAAATTCTGGTTGAAAAATCGACTATTCAGTCTCTCTTTTAACTTCTCAAAGATGTGACGAGTCACTAGATTCCATGTTAAACCAGAGATCTCCTTTCCACAGTTGGATAATTGGAGATTAGGGCACACACAAGTTGCTGAAGTGGTATCCAATTCACAAACTTGCATTAGACCACTGAGCTACATTAATTATTTAGTGCCTGAATATGATGAGCTTATGCTGTTTGGAAATAATTTAAAATTTCTACATAAACATCCAATGTTATAACTGAGATATCTACAATCATAAACATTATTAGAGATCCTCCCTAAAGTGCTATAGTGGTATGAGGGGTTTTCAATACCTCAGATCCTAACATTATGACAAATTACCTTTCTGTTCATGAAGGATCTTATCACATCAGTCTGTCTTCTTACAAGCCCACTATGTTTCAGTACACTAAAGTAACGCGTTTTGGCTTGCTTGCCGCTCACAGCATCTGGGATAGTGGCAGTTTGCAGTATATGCCATACAATGTAGTGCAGAATATAGATTTTACGTTCCTGTTCATTAGTCAAAAATGTTAATGGTATGAACTCTGCAGTGCTAGGATAAGGCCTTTTCAGCTATCCCAAAGATCTTCAAACAGTAACCACTTTCTACCAGATTAACAATACAATTCAACACACACTATTCTATAAGAGGCCTCACACTTTCCACTCTTAATATGAGGATTCAAACAAAGAATGGATGATAAACTGTAGTAATATATGTGTAATACACTGTTTTCCCCCCTCTCTGCATAAGTTTATAGTTGATACTACAGTAAAATGATTGGTCATTACTTCATTTTAAAATAAAATTGCAGTGCAGAGCAACTCATAAAGTTAAATGTGAAATGTAATCTTGAAAGGATCGTACGGTTCTAATAAAGTACTTCATGACAAATCACATAATTAAAAAACTCATGTAATGATTTGAAAATGACCATTATGATTGAAATAACCACCGATAAATTTCAGAGTGAATGCAGTTATGAAAGACAATAAAAACAGTGAAGTCAATCCTAGTTGCTGATGCTATCATGAACAACATGCCAGAATACCATACACTTTTGTTAATACCTAATCTTGTCAAAAAAGTGAAGATTTTACATTCTGCTGTGTGTTTCAGCCAAGAGAGAGAGGGTTGGGGCATGCACAAAATGAATCTTGCCTACTTACCATTTCTTTAATGCTGTTCTTAGATCTGATATTTCCTTGGAAGATATTGAAATCTGCAAGTAGTTGTCCATTTTTAATATCATGCAACCATTTCTCATTTAAACAGCTTTTCATGCTGTCAAACTGTTGGAGATCAATGATTGCCACTGGTACACGGGGTTGTGGTGACAGAGCTCTCAATAGCCTTATAAGACGTCTACAAGATTTGTCGGTGCCTTCCACAATATTTGAAAGTAAGAACAGTATTCCATTAGTTCCTCTATAATTTGCTTCAGTAGGTACTGAACCTTGAGTAGGTGCAACACCAGTAATCCTCTGAACACAAATCCCCAGTACTGTATGGAGAGCAGTTTTGACTTCAGTTTTCATTAGTACATCTGACTGCAATGAAAAAGACGAAGTTAGTTCTTTTCCATACAAACTTAAAATAAAGTATGATGACCAGAATAAACAATTAACATAAAAGATAATTGTTACAATGATAGTCACATTTTTTATTTGTCTTCTCAGTAACAGGGAGCAGTGTAATGTGGTAATCATCATAATGTTCGGCACTAAAACACAACTTTACTGACCTGCCAAGTATGTAAATCTAAGGCTGCGTTCACACTGCCAGCCGGGCCGGGCTGGGATGACGCGTACTGGCTCGGCTCGTGCCTAGCCAGCTCAGGCCGACGTGTAGTGCATTCACATTGCGCGCCGCGCCGAGCCGGGACAGCGAAATGGGGGAAAATTGACTTCTCCGATTTTCATGTTTTAAACATTCTTAGCGGTATATAAGACTTCTCCACATCGTTTTATGAACTTACGTCATGAAAAAAGAAAAAGTCTACTTTTCATTTTGCGTGATTTCTTAGTTTCGTAACGCTTCCCAACCAATTTTGAAGAAAGTATGCTGCTAAAAAATCTGATTTTTGTACACGTGGTAGTGTAACATCTTAGCTTCGTATTGAATCATTTATCTTTCCATATTTCTTAACAGTCATTGTGAAATGATGCTATTTGTCAACGTTGTGCACTTGATTTACAAATCTTGCAGTGAAAAAGTTATGTAGCAGATAGCTTACTGTTAGATCCGTTTTAGACCATACATTGTTGGGAATGAAATGTAGCTAAAAGTACCAAAAAGTTTTTGAAATGATAATGATACTGATATCTGTCTCTGGTCACAAGTAATGCGAGCTATTCAGTGGTGTCAGTGCCGTGTCCGCAAGCCACGGAGTTCGCGCGGTTACAGCTTGGTTTAGTACATATACAGGTAGAAGTGTCAGTGACATAGGTATGATAAAATTTGGTGTAAAACTAATCACGAAAACAAACTGGCGATTTGTGATACGTTTACTGCAGAAACTGAAGCGCAATTCTGTAGTCTCATTGTCTACTTTGACAGAAAAAATAATGGAGAGTCAATGAAACTACTGTAGGTCGACACAGATGTGCGTTTCATTGTTCTTCATTGGTTTCCCCCCCCTCCCCCCCCCCCCCCCTTCCTTTGCGGGCTGCGCTGCACTGTCAAGGTAATCTCCACTCTTTAGCTAAATAGCTGTTAGCTGTCAGAGGCCAAATAAATAAATTTAAAAAAATCCCCACCCTTCGACAGCTGACAAGCAAGTCAGTAGAAAACGCAGCTGCAGTCAACAGTTGCTGTGCTGTCATGTAGAACAATGTCTTCACTCATTTATTGGTACTGTTTTGACTCTGCAGTAACTCGTCGAGATTTGAAGTACAGAAGAACTAGGAGGTTATGGATTCATCCCATAAATAGCGACAGACATTTAGGAGAGTTTTTTTCTTTACATGAAGAACTTAAAAACTATCCTGAAAAATTTTATTCATATTACAGAATGAATCATAATACATTTCAGTATGTGCTGCAGAACATCCAAGACAAAATTTTGAAACAGAACACAAATTTTCGCAGAAGTATAACAGCAGAAGAAAAATTGTGTATAACGATAAGGTAAGATTCGTTAGTACACACTTTTTGGTTTGCAGTAGAACTTTGTACAGCATTCACTACCTCCAATTAATTGTAGTCATGTTTTTGTATTTTAAATTTCACAAACGCTTACCTCTGAGGGGAAGAGTGTTTCTGGGACTCCTGAGAATCATTAGTAAGTAATTAGCTTCGTCGTTTTGGGTAATGTCTTGCTGTGCCTTCAATGACGAATCGCAGAAACACTCCTTCAGAATTTTCCAACTTTTTTCTTCTTTTTTCTTCATGATGCAGCGCTTGGCAGTGGTAATGGTTCATCATGTGGAGCCACTGATGACCTCACAGAATTTCTTTTATTACCTTGTAAGATAGACGGATTGATAGGCAAAGAGTTTTGAGATAATGCCCTTTGACTTAGTGGTTCTATTTCCACTGATAAGGATCTGTACATAGCTCTTGGAATATAGGAAAATCATATGACAGAACAAAGCCCGAGTGGAATTGCATTTTAATATACTATTCCCTGGATCACATGACCTTATTTTGCCAAGTTATACAAGTTATTCTCTGTAACTGTCTCTCAGGTCTTTGCATTTCGATTTCATTATTTTAACTGAAAGAATATAGAAGGGTGCAAGAAAATGTCTCTTTAATTATTTATTGTTGTATAACTGTGAAATGACATGGACTAAGTAAATATCTACAGTGCAAACAAAACTGTAAAAACTTTGCCCAACACCACACTTGAGTAACACATTTTACGATTTTTTTTTCTCAGGTATCTGTCCACTGGCATCTCCTTTCATGCACTAGCATCATCATTCCGATTAGGAGTGTCCATCGTATCAGTGATGGTGAAAGACGTTTGTATTGCTCCCATTCATTTACCAATGCCAACTGTTTCTCGATTTAAAGAAATTGCCAGTGAAATGCATACGAGATGGGGATTTCCAAACTGTGTTGGATGAATAGACGGGAAGTACATACGTGTCCAGTGTCCTAAACTTTCTGGCAGCATGTTTTACAATTATAAACAGTATTATTCGATTGTACTCCAAGCAGTTGCTGATGCAAATTACAAATTTATAGCTGTTGATGTTGGTGCCTACGGTAAACAGTCTGATGCAGGCGTGTTTAAAGAAAGTATGTTATATAAGAAACTTACAAATGGGGAGCTGTTATTACCGCCACCAACAAGACTTGAAGGAATGTGTCAGGAACTACTGTACATTTTGGGAGATGAAGCTTACCCCTTATTAGAGAATTTGATGAGACCTTTTCCTTGCAGAAATTTGGACAATGAATAGATTCTATACAATGATGTGCATTCCAGAGCAAGAAAAGTTGTTGAATGGGCATTTGGTATAATGACCAATAAATGGAGACTACTGAGGAAGGAAATTGAAACATCCATTGACGTAGCTGATCACATAGTCAAGTGCATTTGTCTACTTCATAATATTGTCATTGACAGAGAAGGATGCAATGTTGAAGCTGAAAAGTTTTGTTACAATGCCGATATGCAGACAGCTGGAGCCACATTCAACAGAAATTCCACATTACGTTCGAAAACTGTCAGGAACATTTTTGTTGAATATTTCGTTAAAAATGCAACTTAAAATAATTAAAAAACCTTTCAAAAATAAATTTTAGAATTGAAAGTACTTAGCTATTTACTGTATTTTTGTGTATCTCATTTCACTGTAAATAAAACAAATAAAATTATAAAGGAAAATAATTTATATTTGTGCGTACTATCTGAAACACTCCTTGGTTACTTCGTTCCATAATCTGGAAACTGCATCATTACTGTCATACTAGCCGAATTTCTGATACCAAATTGATGGACACAAGTTAATGTCATGTATATGCTATTCTGCATTCATTAAAAATGGTTCAAATGGCTCTGAGCACTATGGGACTTAACTTCTGAGGTCATCAGTCCCCTAGAACTTAGAACTACTTAAACCTAACTAACCGAAGGACATCACACACATCCATGCCCGATGCAGGATTCGAACCTGCGACCGTAGCGGTCGCCCGGTTCCAGACTGTAGCGCCTAGAACCGCTCGGCCACTCCGGCCGGCGCATTCATTAAAGTAAGAACATAGCAAAAAGATGTCACAGACAACAGCTTACAGTAACGTGCCACAGCATGACTTTACAATGCATTGTCATCTGGTAGGAACACATTTCCATCCCTCAGTGACACTCGTATCTGTCTCCGTTTACAAGTAAATGCGAACTATTCAGTGGCGGCAATGCCGCGATCACTGGCAAGCTATTGTTGAAAATGCATGTAAATACAGCAGATTAAATAAATGAAATAAAAGTAATTTCGCATGTATCATTATAATAAACGTCATTTTTCCTCACTGATTATGAAATGTGAGGTAACATCTTAAAATAAAAGACGTGTGCAGTCACACTTGTGATGAAAGCAGAAGGGAGACGTGTGATGCGTGTACTGCAGAAGCTATAGTGCTGCTCCACAGGTTCACGCCTGCGGTCGGCTCGCGCCGGCAGTATTAAACGCTCGGGATGTCGCCGGCTCGGCTCCAGGAGGCTCACGCTGTGTCGGCGCGGCACGGCCGCCAGTGTGAACACCCCAATTCAAAACCATTTGTTTGATATCACATCGGGCGGCGGCCCGGCCAGGCTCGGCTCGGCTCGGCTCGGCTCGGCCCGGCCCGGCCCGGCCCGGCCGGCAGTGTGAACGCAGCCTACGGGAATTTTATGACTAAGAAATGTGTCATGACCCAAACGGGAAATTCCATGCCCAGATTTAGATGCATCGTACTAGTTCAGTTACATCCAGCTGCCACTCTCTAGTCATAGCTAGATTCAATTTTGAAAGGTCATTCCACTAAAGTGACAAGACTACTGTTTCTACAACTGTGATAAACTATAAAATGAATTAAATATCCAATACTACCCCCAGATGGGTGGCACGTCTGGCTCTTAGCGTCATTCAAGCTCTCCCGGATGAAAATACACTTTTTCCGTGTTAAGTAACAATATACCTTTCTTTGGAACAGTAAAACTTATTAATCCTTTCAATGGTTGTGGTTTTATACACCGGCGTAGAATTTCCCGGCACTTTAGAAAATGAAACTTAGGGGGAAAAAAGAGTTTTGGAAAAATGTCTGATGTGCAGCACCATGCACCATATTACGAAAGTATAAATATGAATTCCACCAAACACCGCATGTTACTTTGCAAAGAATTGAAATCAAGATTGCGATGCACTTTTGTAAGCCAGTCGTAGCTCATGTCAAGCTATCTCACCAGCCGATGACAGCGGTTATTCGGAGCATAGGACATGTGATGTCGTCAGTCAATAGCGACATCATTGTTAAGCAGCGCGAACACACAAATAGGAAAAGCAATGGTTTAAATTAATATACATAGTGTTGCTACAAGAAAAGAAGAGCTTTCACGTATAATGTTGGATTAATAAACTGCAAGAGAAGCTAAGCTTTCACACATAATGTTGATCTTTTTCGCGCGTGTTACACTTTAAGATACATCAAACATATGTGCCAGTAAAATTTTTAACAACAACATAAATGTCTGATCTTCTGGCCTCATCTGGGCTCGAAAATATTCTAAATGGTCGTCTTCGAAGATTTGATTTTTGAGTGAGAGTCAAACGCACTGTGATTTAAGAAATTCATCGGACATTCACGCACAGAGCTCATCTTGCGTAAAAGGAAATTTACTTTAGTGGAAATAACGCTTTTCAAACAACCATTTGGAAAATTTTCCTGTGACCTGTTAGAAATAGATTCGTTTCAGAAGTTGCGCCAGATGACAGATGTCATAAAAGAAACAAGACATTAGCGGATACTCCAAGAGTATGGGAACTTTGTCAACCATCTTAAAAGATAATTCGGCTTAAAATGCACATTCATATGTCCATATTCAGATATAAATTTTCTTGGAGTACCAGTACCGTATTATCTCGTGTTTGGTTCTTCATTATGGCATAATGCCATACTTGCTAGAAGATGAAACCACGAACTTGAAATGCAGCAAACAGCTGAAACTAGCCAATAGTGTGCAATTAAACACTTTGTTTCAAATAAATTGACCGCCTCAGCAGAAAAGATTAATAAAAGTCAAATTTGTTTTTTTTAAAAAAACACCCTTCATTGCACTGCAAGGCGATTAATGCTTGACTGTCAGAAAGGTGGAAACAAAATCTGAAACTAATCACAATTTTAGCCTTCCATAATTATGTGAATGAATTTTAATTCACTTGATAGCTGCCGGTCACAGAAATCTGTTTTGTTTTGATTTGACGTGAGAGCAATAAACGAAGAGAAAACAACAAAATCAATAAACGTGAACACGGGTCACGTGAAGACTACCAGCTCCCCGCTACAACTCAGACTGCTCTGTGTATCAGGTCCGGATTTATGATATTTCCGAACCGGGACAATATTAGATAGTGGGGCTCCCCCTCCCTCAAGCGTTCGAGGCAGGACCCCAAAAATATAAAAAAACTGACTTTTCAAAAAATCTTCATTTTGTAGCGCACATCTTTCTGAAGAGTCTGACACATGAAACATATATGTTTGAGGGAACATAATACATGTTATTTGGTCTTACGTGTGCCAAAGTGCAGTGCCACACCTCTTCACACAGCATTCTTCCATCGCACGTCTCTGTATTTCGCTCTGTGGAATTCAAACGTGTAATATTTTGTAATGGGTGCCATCAAACTATATTCAGGCCAGTGGAAATTAAAATGTCCTGTGGTGCCTCTCCTGCCCCAGTCGGCCGGTTTGACATCTACATCTACATCCATACTCCGCAAGCCACCTGACGGTGAGTGGCGGGGGGTACTTTGAGTACCTCTACTGGTTCTCTCTTCTATTCCAGTCTCGTATTGTTCGTGGAAAGAAAGATTGTCGGTATGCCTCTGTGTGGGCTCTAATCTCTCTGATTTTATCCTCATGGTCTCTTCGCAAGATATACGTATGAGGGAGCAATATATTACTTGACTCCTCGGTGACGGTATGTTCTCGAAACTTCAACAAAAGCCTGTACTGAGCTACAGAGCGTCTCTCTTGCAGAGTCTTCCACTGGAGTTTACCTATCATACCCGTAATGCTTTCATGATTACTAAATGATCCTGTAACGAAGCGCGCTGGTCTCCGTTGGATCTTCTCTATCTCTTCTATCAACCCTATCTGGTATGGATCCCACACTGTTGAGCAGTATTCAAGCAGTAGACAAACAAGTATACTGTAACCTACTTCCTTTGTTTCCGGATTGCATTTCCTTAGGATTCTTCCAATGAATCTCAGTCTGGCATCTGCTTTACTGACGATTAATTGTATATGGTCATTCCATTTTAAATCACTCTTAATGCCTACTCCCAGATAATTTATGGAATTAACTGCTTCCAGTTGCAGACCTGCTATATTGTAGCTAAATAATAAAGGATCTTTCTTTACATGTATTCCGAGCACATTCACTTGTCTACATTGAGATTCAATTGCCATCCCCTGCACCATGCGTCAATTCGTTGCAGATCCTCCTGCCCTCCTAAAACAATAAACTCACAATTAATACTGGATGGGACTATTTGTAACCGGACGAACAAGATTTCTTAAGAAAATTTGCACTCTTTATTGCCTATTAGCTAATAACTTGCTGTTTTGTGTGACAAAAAATTAAATATAGGATACATAAAACCAGTAAAGACAGGAAACAAGCAAGACAGTACACATTTTTTCAATCCTCAAGTCCTAGCATTTTTTCTCTCTAATCTTGCTACAACTTTACATGGTGTGCTTTCCTTTCCAGGAAAGAATATATTACCTCATCAAAGTTCGTCAATGTTTTGCTACATGAAAAGACGAAATGTCATTGTCTAATACTAGAAAAGCTGTTAATACAAATAGCACCCAAGACTGGTGTGGTTTCTCGATCTGATTACGTGTATAGATAAAACGAAATAAGCTCTGCCTAACATCCCAGCAATTGTTACACACACCAAATAAGAGAGACTGTTTTGGCACAAATTGTCATTTTTATAACACGGCAGAACATAATTCACGAAGTACCAATATCAAATGTTAGGAAATAGCTTGACATTTCATTCATACTCTCTAGCTTCTGAAGATGAGATCGAAAAGTAGTAGTATGAAACTTTTATATGAATTTGGAATTGTCATATTCTTCCGTAATTTGTGGGAGCCCCCCATTTCTTCTCCTTCCTTGTTCTAACAAACAATCTTGTCATCACTAATTCTGTAACTATTCATGCCAGTGTAAAAATTTATTCTCTGGTTAACTTCACAAACCCTGCCACAATCATCGGTTCGGTTATCCCGCATTTATTCTCTGTTTAGGCGTTATTATGTGTTCGTACAACGCATTTTCCGCGCTACTTACAGAATGGAACTTTAGCGGCTGCTAGCCAGAGACTGTATAACTGGCCCTAAGTAGTGTAGCGGTCTGGCCAAAAATTTTCTGTCAAAATTTCATTTTCTTGGATCACTGAGAAAACAATACGTAAATTTTGATGCCTGTTATTCCTGTTAGTCGTTTATTTCCACTCTGGTAGTCTGAATCTATGGAATTCGGTAGTAATTATAACAACACTGATCATTTGCAAACCCAGTCAACCACATAAACAGCAATTGTCATTCACCCTTACGTGTGAACGAAATTGCATTGCAATGTCAAAGAAGTCGACAGCGTATATTGCACGTAGACCCGTCTCTTTTTGTTTGCAGGAAAGTTTATTTCTAGATGCGACAGGGATTCTCCTGGTAGAGACATCATGTACACTATGCATGCATTCAAAACTCAACTTACGATTCATTCAGAAATCAATATCGAATTTGATCAAAAATTTTCAAAAACCAACAGGGATGCGTTCAAAGTCATACGAGTAATCGATAGACCAACGTGCGCTGGATGCTAGGCGCTTTGTGAAACAAGGTCTTTTTACTCAATAATATGAATGGGGGCCAATTACCCTTACTCCTATAATGCCGCACCATACATTAACCCGCCAAGGTCGCTGATGTTCCACTTGTCGCAGCCATTGTGGATTTTCCTTTGCTCAATAGTGCATATTATGCCGGTTTACGTTACCGCTGTTGGTGAATGACGCTTCGTCGCTAAATAGAACGCGTGCAAAAAATCTGTGATTTTCCCGTAATTTCTCTTGTGCCCAGTGGCAGAACTGTACACGACGTTCAAAATCGTCACCATGCAATTCCTGGTGAATACAAATATAGTACGGGTGCAATCGATATTGATGTAGCATTCTCAACATCAATTTATTTATTTTTATTTATTTATTGTTCCGTGGGACCACATTTAGGAGAAGTCTCCATGGTCATGGAACGAGTCAATACATGAAATTATAACACGATTGTAGAAACAGATAAAATGAAATATAAGAAACATATTCAGGCGACAAGTCATTAGTTTAAATGAAGAAAATCAAGAATGTAACACTGGAATTTGCTTAATTTTTTATCTCTTCGAGGAGCTCCTCGACAGAATAGAAGGAGTGAGCCATGAGGAAACTCTTCAGTTTAGAATTAAAAGTGTTTGGGCTACTGCTAAGATTTTTGAGTTCTTGTGGTAGCTTATTGAAAATGGATGCAGCAGAATACTGCACTCCTTTCTGCACAAGAGTCAAGGAAGTGCATTCCACATGCAGATTTGATTTCTGCCTAGTATTAACTGAGTGAAAGCTGCTAACTCTTGGGAATAAGCTAATATTGCTAACAACAAACGACATTAAAGAAAATACATACTGTGAGGGCAATGTCAAAATTCCCAGACTATTGAATAGGGGTCGACAAGAGGTTTTCGAACTTACACCATACATAGCTCGAACAGCCCGTTTTTGAGCCAAAAATACCCTTTTTGAATCAGAAGAATTACCCCAAAAAATAATACCATATGACATAAGCGTATGAAAATATGCGAAGTATACTACTTTTCGTGTTGAAATGTCACTTATTTCAGATACTGTTCTAATGGTAAATAAAGCGGCATTTAGTTTCTGAACAAGATCCTGAACATGGGCTTTCCACAACAGCTTACTATCTATCCGTACGCCTAGGAACTTGAACTGTTCCGTCTCGCTTATAACATGCCCATTCTGTCTGATTAAAATGTCAGTTTTTGTTGAATTGTGGGTTAGAAACTGTAAAAACTGAGTCTTACTGTGATTTAGCATCAAATTATTTTCCACAAGCCACGAACTTATAGTATGAACTACATTATTTAATAATGTTTCAATATTACACACAAGATCCTTCACTACCAAGGTGGTGTCATCAGCAAACAGAAATATTTTTGAATCACCTGTAATACTAGAAGGCATATCATTTACATAAATAAGAAACAGCAGTGGCCCCAGCACCGACCCTTGGGGAACGCCCCATTTAACAGTGCCCCATTGGGACTGAACATCATTACCACTCTCAATATTGCCGAGGATTACCTTCTGCTTTCTGTTCTTAAAGTAGGAGGCGAACCAATTGTAAGCTACTCCCCTTACTCCATAATGTTCCAACTTCTGCAGTAATATTTTGTGGTCAACACAGTCAAAAGCCTTCGTTAAATCAAAGAAAACACCTAGCGTTCGCAACCTTTTATTTAATCCGTCCAAAACCTCACAGAGGAAAGAGACTATAGCATTTTCAGTTGTTAAGCCATTTCTAAAACCAAACTGTACATTTGACAGCAAATTATGTGAATTTAAATGCTGCAGTAACCTTGTATATACAACCCTCTCGATAACTTTAGCAAACACCGATGGCATAGAAATAGGTCTATAATTGTCAACATTATCCCTGTCTCCCTTTTTATAAAGTGGCTTCACTACCGAGTACTTTAATCGGTCAGGAAACCGACCGCTCCTAAAGGAAAAGTTACAGATATGGCTAAGTACTGAGCTAACATACGTGGAACAATACTTCAGTATTCTGCTAGATACCCCGTCATATCCATGAGAGTTCTTGGTCTTTAGCGATTTAATTATTAACTCAATCTCCCTCTTGTCAGTATCATGGAGGAGCATTTCAGGTAACAGTCTCGGAACACTTTTTTCTAAGAGCGTTATATGATTCCCTGTTGGGACTAGGTTTCTATTTAGTTCACCTGCTATATTCAGAAAGTGATTATTAAGTACTGTACATATATGCGACTTATCAGTAACACGGACATCCCCACTACGCACTGATTCTATATTCTCGACCTGTCTCTGCAGACCAGACACTTCCTTTACGACTGACCATATGGTTTTAATTTTATCCTGAGACTTAGCTATTCTATCTGCATACCACATACTTTTTGCCTTCCTAATAACTTTTTTAAGCACCTTACAAAACTGTTTGTAATGGGCTGCTGCATTTAGATTTTGACTGTTTCTAAAGTTTTGATATAATTGCCACTTTGTTCTACAAGATATTCTTATCCCTTTAGTCAGCCACCCAGGCTGCCTGTTTGTGCTAGTACCCTGTTTTGAACGTTCTAACGGAAAGCAACTTTCAAAGAGCACGCGAAAAGTCTTGAGGAAAGCATTATATTTATCGTCTACTGTATCAGCACTATAAACATCTTGCCACTCTTGTTCCTTGATAAGGTTTACAAAAGTCTGTACAGCAACTGGATCAGCTTTCCTAAAAAGTTGGTAACTATATTTAACATGTGTTGCAGCACAAAAATCTTTTAGACTTAAAATTTGTGCATCATGATCTGAAAGGCCATTCACCTTTTTGCTAACAGAATGCCCTTCTAATAATGACGAATGAACAAAAATATTGTCTATGGTTGTTCTACTGTTCCCTTGCACTCTCGTTGGAAAGAATACGGTTTGCATAAGATTATATGAATTAAGGAGGTCTACCAGCATCCTTTTCCTTGCACAATCACTTATACAATTAATATTGAAGTCACCACATATAACTAACTTTTTGTATTTCCTATAAAGTGAACCAAGAACCTCCTCTAGCTTTAGCAAAAATGTTGTGAAATCGGAGTCTGGGGATCTATAAATAACAACAGTAAGAAGTTTAGCTCCACTAAATTTAACCACACCTGCACAACATTCAAACACCTTTTCAGTGCAGTACTTTGAAACATCAATTGACTCAAATGGGATACCGTTTTTCACATACATGGCTACTCCCCCACACCGCAAAGAGCTCCTAGAAAAGCTGCCAGCCAACCTGTATCCTGGTAAAGGAAGCCTCTGAATCATCTCCTTATTTAAGAAGTGTTCAGATATACCAATAATTTCAGAGTCAACATCTATAAGCAGTTCACTAACTTTATCTCTAATACCTTGCATATTTTGATGAAATATACTAATTCCCTCATTAATCGGATACCCAAGCTTTGTAGAAAGTGGTTTCTTTGTTAGAGAGACTTCCCTTAAGCAGGAATACCTATCAGCTGACTTCAATCTAAAAAAGGTACAGCTCTAACACCCACAACTACTGGAATTTTCCCATGAGTGATCCCACCACCCCCACCTATGCTGTCACCTATAAGTTTTGCCAACCTCCCCTTCCCATACCTGTTGAGGTGCAGGCCATGTCTAGTGAAACCCGTCCTACTGATAGACTCCACCGACACCACTGAAATGTGACTCATGCCTTCTGTCATCAGCGCACCCCCAAGTCTCATGTTATTACGCCTGACGGCTGTATTAAGATGAGGCCGATCGTGACGCTGAAACAGTTCCACGAAATGCACATTCGTGTTGCCAGTCTGAGTGGCTATCTTTTCCAGGTCACCATCTATGTCATACTCCCCATCCCTATCAATACTATTACCAGCCCCACCCACAATCACTACCTGATCCTCTTTAGTAAAATCCCTACATAACCCCCCCTATGTTAAAAGTCACCCGAGCCAATCCTGCATTAGGCTTCACAATGCTTGTGACCTGGTACTCACTCCCCAAAACTTCCTGCAACTGCTGGCCTACACCTCTACCATGAGAACTACCTAACAGCAGAACCTTCTTCTTTCTCTTAGACTTTGCAACCGTCCTAGCCACCGTAACTGCTGAGGTCTGCTGCATACTTCCTACTTCTACAGCTACTAGAGATTCCTCTCAACTAGACTCTGACAGTTGGTCATATCTATTACAAACACCAATAGTAAAACTATCTGAAAATCTCCTTCTCCTAGCAGATCTCTTGCCAACAGCCAGCTCCCATTCCCCAACCCCCTTCTCCCTCCTCATCCTATCTAGCTCCTCCTGTGCGTTTTTCAACTGCACCTGAAGGGCACAGATCTTACGCTCCTGCTTCTCTATCAACTTACTCTTGCTACATAACCTGCAGTTCCAGGAGAGGATCTCACCAGAATGCCCACTGGCTTCCCCACTGCATTCCCCCCCCCCCCCCCCCCCCCCCCCAGTGAAAATACTTCGAACAAGTCTCACACCGCAATCCACTACTCACGAGCCTACGGCAAAGCCCACACTTCTCACTCATGGTAAAATTTTACAATTATTGAAACAAGAAAACAACTTTATCTCAGTTCCGCTACTACAATAAGAAGATGTTAAAAACTGACTACAATTATCACAAACTTGCTCTAAAAGGGAAGTAACTACTATTATTGACAGTATTAATCAACAACAAATGTGAATATAACAAAATACTAACACAGAAAGAAAATCAAACGTCTAATGACAGTAACGAAACTGAAAGCAGTTCGCAAAAATTTCTTCTGAAGTTATTTCACCGAAAAACACCGAGAACACCGGTTGAAGACTACTAAAGTTCCTAAATAAACTACTATACACAAACAATTAATTAGTACTTAGCTTTCGATGCGCCGCTACAGCTGCAACTGGTCAGCGCGGAATGTAAACACGGGTAAGAGGTTAAGTTGATCGATACGAAACACTCACAAATATCAGGCCACAACACAAGAAATGCAGAGGTGAATGAAGAAACCACTAATAAGTCACTTATATAGTAAATATTATCACAAAAAAAGTTAAAATATATATCTGAAACCTAAAAATAGATGAAAACTGAGAGAGCGATCTCACACGCAGTCACGTGCTTCCCGATTCTCGCGCAATTTGTCTGCTACTGATGTGTGGATTAGCCCCGACAGCAGCTAAAACACCTACTTGGGCATCATCATTTGTTGCAGGTTGTGGTTGACGTTTCACATGTGGCTGAACACTTCCTGTTTCCTTAAATAACCTAACTATCCAGCGAACAGTCCGGACACTTGGATGATGTCATCCAGGATACCGAGCAGCATACATAGCAATGCCCGTTGGGCATTTTGATCACAATAGCCATACATCAACATGATATCGACCTTTTCCGCAATTGGTAAATGGTCCATTTTAACATGGGTAATGTGTCACATAGCAAATACTGTCCGCACTGGCGGAATGTTACTTGATACCACGTACTCAAACGTTTGTGACTCTTACAGCGCCATCTATTACGAAGCGAAAAAAGGGGTCCAACTAAAACATTCATATTTTGTTACGTACTACACGAATATGTAATAAAAAATGGGGGTTCCTATTTTTAAAAATGCAGTTGATATCCGTTTGACCTATGGCAGTGTCATCTAGTTTCCGCCTTCAAGCTAGACAAGTTTCATTCTTTGTAGTTTTTTTAGTTTCATGCTTATTTTGTGAGATATTCGGTCCGGTCACTATCAATGTATAAAATACCCCATGGTACAATGTAATCCACAAATCAGCCAATATTCCCCTGAAACTAAGTAATCCTAAACATACAAAATAAAAACAAATTATATAGCCTCCCCAAATCTAAACATTTCTTCGATGAATACAAGAATATATTATATGTGTACCATTCAATTCCATATTCTCATCAGTCAATCTCATGCTGAACTATCTCCACCCCCCACACACCAAAAAGAATTGGTGTGTGACCAAATCGCAATCATCACTCATGAAAAATTGAATCAATATTCGTATCATTATAAACAATAAGAAAAATGCTATTAAATGTCCCTCTCTGACATTTCCATCCCATCACATACATATGAATTACTGTACACTGACTACAATTGTTGTAGCCTGTATCACTAGTCAATATGAGAAAATTAGCTGTGTTAACCAGCTGTTCCACAACTTCATACTTTTACCAAGGTAAACATGAAAACCACTAGGCCATCCAGAAAATTCTTAAAACTAAACACATATGTAAATAGTAAATAGCAAGGTGTCCCTTGGGGCGGGAGGAGGGGGGGGGGGGGGGGGGGGGGGGGGGGGGGGGGGAGGGAGGAGAAGAAAACCTTAGCTATCATATACATGATAAATTATCCTCTAACTGCCTCCCCCTCTGCCAGAGCTATAGGGTATTGCCTGACCTCAAAGGGTTAATGTGGACTCGCTTTGAGTGGATACTCAAAATCAGTCAGCTTCACTGGTTTTTCAGAAAACACATCTTTGTTTTTACTCAATAACTGATATAATTCTGCCATCTCATCCTCAGAAATACCGTCTGTACCATTTACTTTACTCCTTATCTCTTTCTCGATCTCCATCTCATCTATTAAGGACTGTGTTACATGCAAACTAGCCACCAATTTTTCAACATTGAGTACATTTTTAATTTAACCCTTTTCCTTCCCTCAACAGTATTCAGTTCCACCACCAGGTCCTTACAATCTACATACGCCTCATATTTACTCAGGAAATCAATCCCCAACACCAGATTCATACTTAAATTTGTGACAACCAAAAATGAGTGACTAAATACTTCACCTCCTATGTTTACATCTAGAACTACCTCCTTTCTCACTAGTTTACTGAAAGTTAACATAAATAACAAAAAAAGGTTCTTTCATTAGAGAATTACTCCCTTCAGATGCTAAACATACAAAGGAAGGACAAAAGATACATATGATTGACGAGAAATTACAAGGGTCCTTATACAAAAGTCTGTTACTACCGGTATTTCCTGCATTTCTCTTTTTCTCCTTTCTTTGCACCTGAAGAAGTGCCTCTGATATGATGGTCAGGCTTAATGTATGTTTATTACTATCAGTTGAAATCCAAAGCTACATTCAAAAATTACAATAGTTTCTCTCCTTCGTTATTAGTATGTTTTTCCCCAATTTAAGTTATGATATTTTAATATCCAATGATGTTATGAGATTCAAGCAAAGTTGATGTAGTAGCTGGAATAGTCTGGTCAAATAAAAGCCTCGGCATAACCATTAAGTAAGGAGTTTGAAAAGTTGTACTCACTTCTAACAGATGAACGTCATCATCAGATAACAAATTTTTGTGGAACAGCTGATCTGTCCAATTTACAAGTAAGTCTGAATAATGAGGAGATTCTTCAGTATCAGGAATGGAGACCATCATTTTCCAAAATACATCTGAAAAGTCTTGTTCTATTTCTCTTAGACGTTTAGTAAGATCTTCTTCAACTATTTTATCAACTTCCAAAACACCAATATTTGGAAGTGGAGGGATTTGCACTGAAAGAAAAGAATTAAGAAATTATGTAATTCTATAACTTCTGAAGCTGAATAACAAGGTAAAGGAAATATTACAACTATGAAGAGATGTAATCACAATGCCACAAATAAGACACAAGTTTCATATAATGTATAACAATTATTCTGTAAGAAACAAACAGGGGAAAAAATGTCATATCCACTCATTTTCTGATCATGAATTTAGTTGCTATGAGCAAACAAAGACTTTACCTTTAATTTATCTCCTCACAAAATACTTCAGAACCTTTACCTGAATATTACATACATACTTAACAATTGGCAAACAAAGAGGACTTACAGAATGGTTTGAAAACAGAAGCTTGCTGAGAAAACAATCTCTGTGATTGCAAATCATATTCTTTTGAAATTCCATGTACTTCTAACAGATCTGCCTGCTCTTGAAGATTCAAATTGGATGGCTGGAATGAAAAAGATCTCAAGAACTCTCTCCTCTTACTCATCTTGTGTGCTCTCCATCTCCATTTATTTAAATAGTACAGCAATTTTCTGTTAGCAATGTTATGCGAGATTTCCTGCAAGCGTTGTTTCCTATAAAAATGAGAAAAGAAATTATCATAGCCCTTCGAGTAACTTTTTATCAGGCAGATATTTTCTTGACAGTATTAAGAGAAAGGATAGAATGTATTCTGGTTGGAGTGTCCAGAGCTGGTGGCCATGTGTGTGGGTGATGTGTGCCTACTTGTGTGGATGGTTGTGCATTGTTCTTTCTTGAAGAAGGTTTTGGCTGAAAGGATGAAGTATGGGAAAACAAGATGAAACCTAAGGGAGTAGGCCGACAGTGAAAGGCAAAAACCAACTGAAATTGATGTGAAAATACGAGATCAAAGAAAAAATAAATAAAAAGATTATAACGTGGGCTGCAGGTCTGTGGGTGGATAAGTGTGAAGAAAGGTGACAATGGATTAGATTAGATTAGATTAGATTAGGTGAAGTTAGTATGTACAAATTGGAATAAGAGAGGAGAAGGAGAGAGAGGTGGGGTAGGGTTAGTAGGATGAGGTACAAGGTCATGTGGCCAGGGAGATACAGGAAACAACAAACGAAAATACATGAGAAATGACGCAGGAAGAGTGACCACTGTGAAGGTCTAAGATTAACAATATTGGCATGAGTAATGCGGAACAAAAGATGCAGCACCAACAATCTGTGCCGTCTTGTTGCCATCCGTTGTGTGCTTTGAGTTTGGCTGAAAGCTTATATGAAACAGTCTTTTTTCATGCCTGTCCACAAGTTACTGCGTCAGCTTTATGGTGAGAAGCAATCTATTCTTTTCAGGATATTTATTTCAACCAAATCAAATCAATGGACACGAATCTCTTTTTTCAGGGTGCTAAAAATATGGAAATCACATGGTGAGAGATTGGGACTTAACAAAGAATGTGTAAGGGCTTCCTAGACCAAGTTCTGCAACTTCTTCAACACAGTCAAAACAATCTTGGGAACATGTGGGCCTGCCAAATGGGAGTCACGGCGTACTCCTACAATACAAGCTACTGGGAGGGCATTGTGTGGGAGAGATCTGTAGAACCACTTAATTTCAGACATTTCACGAGCTAAGGAATGTCTGTGATACCTTCATCGTGTTCTGAGAATTCAGACAGCAGCGTGGAACTTTTGGCGAGCAGTTTAAGAGAAGCCAACTTAAAAAAAAGAGTAAGTTCCATAATGCCCTTGTAACAATTCTGATCAATGGACTTGTATCACATACCACCATGGATAAGGACCAAGGCAAACTCTAAGCTACAGAAATGGCATTCATTAGAACCATAAATAATAAGACTTTGACTAAAAATTAAATAAATGAGAATGAAGCTGGCATCAAAACGTCAATCACTGGTGTTAACAGACTGCAGTGGCGTCGTCATTTGATGGAAATGGGAAAAAATGTAAAACAGCAAGAAAATACTTCAGTGCAGGAATAACAGCAAAACAGCCAATGGGAATGTAAAGGAAAGTGTGGTTATACACAGTGAAATCACAGGTCGAAAAAGGTACTCTGGGTTTGGAAATACATCATGGACCGAAAACCATACAAAGACAGGAAACAATGGTGAGCACTTCTGCACCTAAATGTGAATTGAACTTACAAAATTATTATCAAGATTGCCGCAATTCATGTTTCCTCTAATTTTCTGAAAATTGTTGTTATAGGTTTCAAATACTTCTGTCGTGTGTGGCTGCTGAACTATAAGCTCTAGACAAGCAATGAGTGCGGTGTGTGAATCAGAGAGAGAGAGAGCGAGAGAGAGAGAGAGAGAGAGAGAGAGAGAGAGAGAGACAGAGAGAGAGAGAGAGAGAGAGAGAGAGAGAGAGAGAGAGAGAGAGTGTGTGTGTGTGTGTGTGTGTGTGTGTGTGTGTGTGTGTGTGTTCTCTTTATAAGACAGACAAAATACCTTGCATTATCCATTGTTGTTTCAACAAGCAGTTCTATTTCATCATCCAGGATAGAATAGAAAATTTCTTCATATATGATTTCCTTAGCAAGCGTGTAAACAATGTC
Organism: Schistocerca piceifrons; assembly: GCF_021461385.2. Classification (NCBI taxonomy): domain Eukaryota; kingdom Metazoa; phylum Arthropoda; class Insecta; order Orthoptera; family Acrididae; genus Schistocerca; species Schistocerca piceifrons. The sequence goes on along the minus strand of NC_060138.1, from coordinate 735,578,493 downwards.
CCTGATAAGCTCAGTTCCAACTTCATAGATAAGCTCATCCAAGAACTGAAAACAAAATGGTTAAGAGAAAGGATGCACAATATGGGAAGACAAGGAGGATAAGTGAAGATAATTTTCTCCCAACTACATCATTTCTGAAACAAAGTTTCCTACAATATACAGTAGTAATTTTCTTATCTAAGTGTTCCAGAAAAGGTGAATGTAAATAAATCGCCTAAAAAGTACAGTGGCAAAAACAACAAGCACAAGCACAACCACTAGTAGACTCTATGAAAGATGTTATCTCGCTTCAACAGCAACAGTACAAATCTGATTATCTGACAAACATTGCAACTGTCTTGTTTGGTACTTACATTACAGTAAACTGTATTTCTGTGTTGTGCTGGCATTAATAATACTAATTTTCAAAAGTTACCATGAAATAGCAAGTGGAAATTGTGCTTAAGTATATAAAGTAAAATTTTCTCATGTTGAGAAATCAGAAGGAACAATCTGTTTTACTTAATAAAAACTTCCTAATGCCAAGATCACATAAGTATTCCTTTATTTACAACAACTGATTCTGACGGACTCTGCTGTCAACTCCAGGTCTTCAAGTAAAATCAAACCCAATGTTCACGAAAGAACAGTGGTTATGATATTTCATAAATTTTGCACATTCTGCATTTGCAGAACTTGGACAAATATTTTTTTTCATTATTTTAACTTGCCAACTTAAAAAAATGATGGTATTTTTTTCTTTCAGTGTACAAGGATGGTTTGAAACGTTCTCAGAACAGAAGGGGAAAAAAGTACTTACATCACTGAAACTATTTTTATTTTTCAATGTAGTCTCCTTGTAGATTAATGCACTTGGTTCCATGATGTTCCAGTGCCTTGATCCCATCTCAAAAACGAGTTTCCTCCATGCCTGCAAAATAGTTGTCAACTCCGATTATCAATTCTTCGCTTGAAGTAAATCTTCGTCCACCAAGAAAAATTTTCAGTTTTGGGAAGAGATGGAAGTCTGATGGAGCTATATCAGGTGAATAAGGCGAGTGTGGCAAAATTCATACCTTAGTTCATGCAATTTTGCCATCGTGACAGCACATGTGTGCGGGCTCACATTGTTTTGATGGATTATGACTTTCTTCCTTGCTAAAACTGTCCTTTTTTTGCATATTTTTTGTTGCAATTTGTCCTGGAGGTTGGCATAGTAATCTCCACTAATTGTTTGCCTATTGGGGAACAGAATCCCCTTTGCATCTCAAAACACGGATGCCACAACTTTTCCCGCCGAAGGAATTGTCTTTGCTTTCTTCGGTGATAGACAATCAGCATGTTTCCACTGCTTTGGCTGTTGTTTTGTCTGTGAAGTAGAGTAGTGCACCCAAGTTTCACCTGTGGTCACAAACCAGCGCAAAAAATCTTTTTTAATTCCAACATTGTCCCGATATGTCCATTCTCATGTGTATCTGGTCCAGCTTCAAGAGTGGCAGTACCCATCTTGCAGATAATTTCTTCATTTCTAATTCTTCAATTAAAATGTGTTAAACCCTTTCAGATGACATCTGGCAAGCATGTGCAATTTCACGCACTTTCAATCAGCGATCCTCCATGACCATTTTGTGTACTTTTGCAATGATTTCTGGAGTAGTGGCACATCTTAGCAGACCACTGCACGGATCATCATCTAAGCTCTCCCGATCAAATTTAAATTCATTTGTCCAGTTGGAAACAGATGAATATGAAGGAGCAGAGTCCCCCCAGTGTATTCTTGAAATCGGCATGAATGTCCTTTGCTTTCATACCTTTCTCTATGAAGTACTTAATCACGGCTCGAATCTCAATTTTTTCCATCTTCGCAAATCATTATGCGGGAACAACAGAGCCACGTCACTGCGACAGGTCTCTTCCAAGAGCTGAACGTAGCACGTGTTTACAGGCAACAGTCCAATGAATATCATATGAACAACTCGTTGCGCTAGCACTGACCTCTCGTGGTGATTCTGAGAACTTTTCAAACCACGCTTGTATGTTTAGTGTTCACCACAACATTGTATTATGTGAAAGATAAAACTTGCCTCCATTTACACTTTGTCATAGGTCCCAACTCCTATTCCTCACTTTTAAAGTCCTGTACTTACTTTTATGTCAACTATCTAAGCTCTAAACTTCATTTTTTAAGATCCATGTCACTTCATGTACTCATATTTTAACAGGAACCCACTCCTGTTGATTCTTACTAAGCTACAACTACTTGATTTTCCTTTCTAATAACATAGCAATAACAACAACATCTATATGTAACATTACTATTATTATGAAAACAATAATGATTATTAATTTCTACCTTCTCCTCTACATTTCCCCCCCAACTCAACTCCACCCTCCCTCCCTTTTTTTGCTGGACTAAGGACCATGAGCAAATTTCAGTTACTTACTCGTTTTCCTCTTCTTTTCTTCCAGTACTCTTTCATCTGTTCATAATGTTTTTTTCTGTCTTTTGATCACTTCAGACTAGTTTTTTTCCCCTAAATCCTTTTTTTTACTTCATGCATCCAACTTCTTGTTAACTTCTCATCCCACAAATATTTGGAGATCTTTTTGGTTAATCTACTGTCTTGCATTTGACAGAAAAGTCCAAAAAAATACCAGTCTTCTTTATCTCATCTGATACATTTTTAAAGTTTTGACAAAATTCCTTATTACTATATAATTTCCAACCCTCCATAGTTTACCATAGGCCTAATGTGTTCCTAGTGATCCATCTTAATAGTATCTCCAACTTATCCAAATTATAGTTTAATGCTAGACATTCACTTGTGTGTTGACATTCTGGTTTCAGTTTTGTTTAGTAATGCCTTATTTTTACATTTTCAGACAGGCATTTTTTTGTTGTAAATATCTTTAGTTATACCATATTACCTTCCCATTTCATGTATCCTGTCCTCTATAGCAGCTTATTCCTAACAAATTCCTTAGATAATCTCCCCAATATATTTACTTTTTTTAAACTTTGCAATTTGGACAATACCTGTTTAATGTTTGTAAAAAAAAGTTAATTATTTTTTCTGCAGGAATTCTTAACCAGTCCTACTGGCTATTTCTCCTAAAAGAGTAATTTGTGTTACAGCAGAGGTCACATTTTCAGAAAGTATGGCAAAGTCATCTGCAAATGCGAGACAATTTAATCCAATCTTTTTGTTTTCTCCTCCAAACCTTATTGGTGAACTCTTATATTCATTCTGTTTTTCATTCCATATTCTTGCTATTTTTTCTAAAACACAATTAAAAATAATTTGAGATAGACTATCACCTTGCCATACACCTTTGTTTATTTCAGAGGGATGAGATTTTTCTCAAACAAATTGCGCTTTAGAGACTGTGTCCGTAGGGGTTTCATGAAACAGATTTGCTAATTTAGATTTTACACCAAATTACATACCGTTTTATCTATAGTTTGTCTGTCAACAGAATTAAAGACCATTCTGAAATTTAAAAAAAAAACTACTACAATGTATTTTCAATTCAGTGGCAAACAACTTCAGATTAAATATTTGTTCGGAACACGGTGTGCCCTTCCTAAAACCACCTTGATATGCTCCTAAATAACTGCCTAGTGTTATTTCTACTCTGTTTGGTAAAATTTTGTATATTGTCTTTCTTATGAAGTGGATGTATCAAAACTACTTTCCATTCTTCTGATATTTCTTCCATTTTCCAGATTTCCTCAAATTTTAATTTTAGATCATTCTTGTTTTTATTGCACGCTCGATGTCCTCATACATGACATGCTACATTTCTTCTATCAATACCAGTTCCAGTCAAGAAAGTTTGCTTTGTCTCAAACTAAAATCAATTCTCTTGCAATACTCCCAGAATTCTATATGGTGTGTTGCAAAAGCCGACAGGTGCAAATACCACACGGCAACACACTGCCGTCAGGTTGGTTGCCAACTCAGCCCCTCTGACTATACGATGCTCTGATTTCGTCACTTAAAGTGTGATCTGCACCTACATCGGACCACAGTACAGAGGGCGTGTAAATCAGCAAGAGAGGTTGTGCATAACACGTACATTTTCCTGCATCCTCCAATGTCACAGGCAACCAATCAGGAAGAAATGTACCCCGCCATGCAGGTATTTAGGACCACTTATGCAACGATCATGGTAGTTACGATGCAGCCAGCAGAGAGAAGAAGTCCATTCCGGATCCAGCATCGCCAATAGCAAGCCACCAAGGGACTTCGAAATGCACTTGGCAAGACTGTAGAAACTGTGAACTCATACAGACCATAACTTAATTGTTAATCTGTTCCAATGTGCTCCACTCAAGGAGAGCAATGACTTAAACATTTGATAGTCAAAGTAGTAGAGAACGGCCTCTGACTGTAAAAGCCTTCCTTTTGCTGTTTCTTCAACCAAGAACTTGCATTTAGTTGTGATCTTGTTTCCCTGTCATGAAATAGCTACGAAGTTGTTTACTTGTTTTGCCAGTCAACGAAGACCATTTGTATTGAATTTATTGTGTTCTTAAATATAGAAAATGAACTACATACGCGTGCTTTTCTTGCAGAAGCGTTCAAAGTTCAGGATCCTTCAGTTGGTGGCGAGGATTTATATGCACTTTCTGTGCAATAGTTACAGGTGGTGCCTGTGCTCAGACAGTTTTCACCATGAGAACTGCTGCGGAACCTGTGGATGTGATCCACCCAGTGATCACTCTGCTGCAGAAGATGCAACACACCAATGAATTTCTGGAGGACCGACTCGCAGTGCTCGCCCAGTCGATGCCAGAGGTAGCTGGACAGTGAGGACAACTTAATGCCTCCATCAACAACTTTTGGCAGCTGCCACCACCTTCCGGGAATTCAATCCTTAGGTGGAACCTTGGTCGTGCTACATTGTATGGTCGGAACAGTATTTTCTGGTGCATAACATCATGGGGGAGAGACAACAATATTCTTTCCTCCCAGCCAATGCTGGTACATTAATTTATCAACTGATACAGCAACTTCACCCTGAGGTAGAACCCCATACCCTCTCTTATGCTGCACTGCATTCTCCTTGGCTACTTCGATTCCCAGATACACACAGTGGCAGTGTGTGACAAATTTTTTAGTTGTCATAAACTGTCTTCTGAGTCATAACAGAGAATGGACAGCCTGTCTCCAAGTGCTCTCTCGGGAATGCCATTTCCACTGTGCTGACCCACAATATAAGTGCTCTTACACCTCTTCACTCATGTGAGACATGATTCTCATACATACCCCAAACAAGACATTATGTCATGACCACTTGAAACTCAAAGATCCCATGCTGGAAGTGTGTCAGCCTACCATTTGAACCTTTGAGCAATCTTTGTGCTCCTCCATTATCTTGCCAGATCTGTCGTTGGTATTTGCCTCCCGCCTTGCTGGTGGCTCTGTCTGCTTCTCACCCCCTCCTGGAAATTGGATATGGTTCTGCTGGGGAGGCATCAGTCTAGGCAGCTTCCTTCCTGCAGCCAGTGCGTTGTCAGCCACCAGCGTCAACAACGTCACTACCGATGGGTAAAACGCACCATCAGTGGGAAGTCAGGCCACAAAGCAGAAGTTTATCAGCCTTCAAGGGCGATGCAGGTGAATGGGCGCAGGTTGAGTCAGCCAACTATGTGTGGGCAGACGATAATGCCGAACCCATTGCCTTCCAAGAAGCTTATGTCTATTTTTATCTTTATTAATGATGTACTAGTGGACCTGCAGATCAACACTGGTACCTCCATTACAATTATCGAC